>NC_061508.1:116818439-116884818 GCF_022539505.1 Lolium rigidum | reverse complement strand
AAAAAAACTCCAAGAAAAGAAAGTTGATTGCACATAGAGGATGACATGCGGGTCCCATTTAGCGACAGCGGTCTCAACGTTTCCAAGGCGGCAAGGGATCAAAAGAAAAAGGAAGTAGCCAGAAATCGGGGGTCAAAAAAATCCAAGAATAGAAAGAATTTTGGTTCATAGAGGATGACATGCGGGACCCATGATCCTGCATCGTAAACGGCTCGATCGGAGAACGTTGAACGAGATGGCGCGATCTAGAAAAAAACAATGCCAGAGAGGCTGCCATGTGGGCCCTACATCCCTGGGCGGTGCGGATTTGCGTTGACTCGGCCGGCGAACCCGAGAATTCGCGATGCACCACGTCCCGGGCCACCATACGCGACGTTTTGGCCGCTTTCGTCGGGCTAGGTGGCCTAAAAAACGAGAAAAAAAAAGTTTTGACATGAACCACGGAGGGACCAAAAATCGTCGGCCATGGTGCACCACCAACCACGGCGCGACTTCAACTTCGTCGGCCATGGTAACTTTTCTTGTAGTGTTCCAGCTAGGCGCGGTAATTTGAGAAGATGCTCGCATAAGAAATATGAATTGAAGAAAAAGAGAGCATCATGAAGCAAATATGAAACACATTTAAGTATAACCCACTTCCTATGCATAGGGATTTTTTTACACAAATAAATCCACAAAGAACAAAGTGACAAGCATAGGAAGATAACACAAGAGTAACTTTAAAACTTTCAGCATATAGAGAGATGTAGAGTTAGTAGCACAAGCATCATCATTAATAGAAATAGGAGAGGGCAAGTTGGCATGCTCTTTTCGATAAGAAGTTTTAAGTTGCTCATGTGACTCGGTGAGTTTGGTGAGCGCACTCTCAATGACCCTAGAGCCATTTTTTAGTTTCTCAAAATCTTCAAGGAGTTGAGCATTAACAAACACAAGCTTATCATTTTTTAACTTTAGATCATTTGTCACTTCAAGATCTCTATCATGGTTTTCCTTTATTATATACAATTCTAGATAAAAGGTATCCTCAAGAGATTCTTTGGTGGTTTGTTCTTCTTCAAGTTCATTCTTTAGAGAGCCTATTTCATCGGCATACTCACGTTCAAGAGCACCCATTTTTAATATGGTGTTCTCATGCATCTCAATAAGTTTTTGGCTCTCAATAGCACAAACTAAGATTTCAACAAATTTAGAGCAAGTAATTTTATTTTTGGAAGAGCACAATGAACAACCTCACCCTTGTCATGTAAAGAGGAAATCAATTCCTCTTCTTCTTCATGAACTTCATCTTCATCATGATGAGAAAGATTAGCTTCCGAGTTATGAGATCCCGTAGAAGCCTTAGCCATAAGGCATATGTGAGAAACTTGAGATGATGGAGAAGAAGAGATACTTGAAGCTCCATTCAAGATCTTTTCATTGCCAATGGATTCTTCGTCTTCCTCTACATTGTTAGACACACAACAACTAGAGGAAATAGAAACATTTATACCACGGCGACAAGAATTAGCAAGCATATCACCATGGAATTTTGATGAGCATTTAACACATGGTATGCAAGGACTATCAACACAAGCATGTGAATCATTTATAGTGATATATGTGTCTAAGTCCAAAGATGAGGCATTGCAATAAGATAGAGATGGAGGATCATCAAGAATAGGCTCACCATCAACATTGCAATGGTCATCACCACTCACCTTGGCATTTCCTTGTGTCTTGCAACACAATGGTGAAGTGGATGAAAGTTCATCATGTCTGTAAGTGGAGGGAATACAATCATCCTCAATAATGTTGGACACATCATATTTTTCTTGAAGCTTTGTCCATAAACCATGAGCGCTCCGAAAAGGAAAGATTGTAAGACTATTGATTACGCGTGATGCACACGTCCGTTGGGAACCCCAAGAGAAAGGTGTGATGCGCACAGCAGCAAGTTTTCCCTCAGAAAGAAACCAAGGTTATCGAACCAGTAGGAGTCAAGGAAGCACGTGAAGGTTGTTGGTGGAGGAGTGTAGTGCGGCGCAACACCAGTGAAACCGGCGCCAACGTGGAACCTGCACAACACAATCAAGATACTTTGCCGCAACGTAACAGTGAGGTTGTCAATCTCACCGGCTTGCTGAAAACAAAGGATTAAACGTATTGTGTGGAAGATGATGTTTGTTTGCAAAGAACAGTAGAGAACAATGATTGCAGTAGATTGTATTCAGATGTAAAAGAATGGACCAGGGTCCACAGTTCACTAGTGGTGTCTCTCCAATAAGATAAATAACATGTTGGGTGAACAAATTACAGGCAGGCAATTGACAAATAAAGATTCAATACATATCATGATGATTACTATGAGATTTAATCAGGGCATTACGACAAAGTACGTAGACCGCTATCCAGCATGCATCTATGCCTAAATAATCCACCTTCTAGTTAGCATCCGCACCCCCTCCAGTATTAAGTTGTAAACAACAGACAATTGCATTAAGTATGGTGCGTAATGTAATCAACACAAATATCCTTAGACAAAGCATTGATGTTTTATCCCTAGTAGCAACAGCACATCCACAACCTTAGAACTTTACATCATCGTCCCAGATTCAATGGAGGCATGAACCCACTATCGGGCATAAATACCCCCTCTTGGAGTTACAAGTATCAACTTGTCCAGAGCCTCTACTAGCAACGGGGAGCATGCAAGAACATAAACAACACATATATGATAGATTGATAATCAACTTGACATAATATTCTATATTCATCGGATCCCGCCAAACACAACATGTAGCATTACAAATAGATGATCTTGATCATGTTAGGCAGCTCACAAGATCTAAACATGATAGCACAAAAGGAGAAGACAACCATCTAGCTACTGCTATGGACCCATAGTCCAAGGATGAACTACTCACGCATCAATCCGGAGGCGGGCATGATGATGTAGAGCCCTCCGGTGATGATTCCCCTCTCCGGCAGGGTGCCGGAGGCTATCTCCTGAATCCCCCGAGATGGGATTGGCGGCGGCGTCTCTGGAAGGTTTTCCGTATCGTGGCTCTCGGTACAGGGGTATTCGCGACGAAGGCTTTAAGTAGGCGGAAGGGTAGGTCAAGAGGCGGCGCGAGGGGCCCACACCATAGGGCGGCGCGGGCCCCCCTCTGGCCGCGCGGCCCTATGGTGGCGGCGCCTCGTCGCCCCACTTCGTTATCCCTTCGGTCTTCCGGAAGCTTCGTGGAAAAATAAGACCACGGGCGTTAATTTCGTCCAATTCCGAGAATATTTCCTTTGTAGGATTTACTGAAACCAAAAACAGCGAGAAAACGACAGCGGCACTTCGGCATCTTGTTAATAGGTTAGTGCCGGAAAATGCATAATAATGATGTAAAGTATGTATAAAACATGTGAGTATTATCATAAAAGTAGCATGGAACATAAGAAATTATAGATACGTTTGAGACGTATCAAGCATCCCCAAGCTTAGTTCCTACTCGCCCTCGAGTAGGTAAACGATAACAACAAATAATTTCTGAAGTGACATGCTACCAACACAATCTTGATCAACATTATTGTAAAGCATATGAAGTGAATGGAGTGATTCAAAGCAATAGATTGCTAACAAAAGATAATGACTAAACAACTGAATCATATAGCAAAACTTTTCATGAATAGTAATTTCAAGACAAGTATCAAAAAGACTTGCATAAGAGCTAACTCATAAAGCAATAGATTCAAAGTAGAAGGCATTGAAACAACACAAAGAATAATTAAGTTTCAGCAGTTGCTTTCAACTTGTAACATGTATATCTCATGGATATTTGTCAACATAAAGTAATATAACAAGTGCAATAAGTAAACATGTAAGAATCAATGCACACAATTGACACAAGTGTTTGCTTCTTAGATAGAAAGAAGTAGGTAAACTGACTCAACATAAAGTAAAAGAAAGGCCCTTCGAAGAGGGAAGCATGGATTACTATTTTTGTGCTAGAGCTTTTGTTTTGAAAACATAGAAACAATTTTGTCAACGGTAGTAATAATTCATATGTGCTATGCATAATACTTCCTACAAGTTGCAAGCCTCATGCATAAATACCAATAGTGCCCGCACCTTGTCCTAATTAGCTTGGATTACATGGATTATCATTGCATAACATATGTTTCAACCAAGTGTCACAAAGGGGTACCTCTATGCCGCTTGTACAAAGTCCAAGAAGATCAATTGCATTTGATTTCTCGTTTTTAATAGATCTCAACTTAAGACATCCATACCGGGACAACATAGACAACAGATAATGGACTCCTCTTTTAATGCTTAATCTTTCAACAACAGGTAATATTCTCATAAGAGAGTGAGGATGTATGTCCAAACTGAAAACTTCCACCATGATACATGGCTTTGGTTAGCGGCCCAATGCTCTTCTCTAACATATGCATACTCAAACCATTTGATCATGACATCACCCTTACTTCAGACAAGACGAACATGCATAGCATCTCACATGATATCCAACAAAGGTAAAAAGTTGATGGCGTCCCCGAAACATGGTTACCGCTCAACAAGCAACTTATAAGAACTAAGACACATAACTACATATTCATCACCACAATAGTTTTTAAGCTATTTGTCCCATGAGCTATATATTGCAAAGATAAAGGAATGAAATTTTAAAGGTAGCACTCAAGTAATTTACTTTGGAATGGCAGAAAAATACCACATATTAGGTAGATATGGTGGACACAAATGGCATCGGTTTTGGCTCAAGGTGTTTGGATGCACGAGAAGCATTTCCTCTCAGTACAAGGCTTTGGGCTAGCAAGGTTGTTTGAAGCAAACACAAGTATGAACAGGTACAGCAAAACTTACACAAGAACATATTGCAAGCATTATAAGACTCTACACTGTCTTCCTTGTTGTTCAAACACTTTACCAGAAAATATCTAGACTTAGAGAGACCAATCATGCATACCAAATTTTAACAAGCTCTGCGGTAGTTCTCCACTAATAGATTAAACTACATGATGCAAGAGCTTAAACATGATCTAATGAGAGCTCAAAAAAATTGCCAAGTTTCAAGTTATTCCAAACCATATGAAGCATTTTCTGATTCCAACCAAATAGCAATCAACGAAGCAATTTCAGCCTTCGCCATGAACATTAAAGCATAACTAAGAACACAAGTGTTCACATGAAAAAGCGGAGCGTAATATCTCCAATATAAGGATGGTGGGATCCAACTTTATTCAAACCAAAACAAAAATAAAAGCAAACAGACGCTCCAAGTAAAGAACATAAGATGTGATGGAATAAAAATATAGTTTCACTAGAAGTGACCTGATAAGTTGTCAATGAAGAAGGGGATGCCTTGGGCATCCCCAAGCTTAGATGCTCGAGTCTTCTTAAAATATGTAGGGATGAACCACCGAGGCATCCCCAAGCTTAGACTTTTCACTCTTCTTGATCATATTGTATCATCCTCTTCTCTTGACCCTTGAAAACTTCCTCCACACCAAACTTAAAGCAAACTCATTAGAGGGTTAGTGCATAATCAAAAATTCATATATTCAGAGGTGACATAATCATTCTTAACACTTCTGGACATTGCACAAAGCTACTGAAAGTTAATGGAACAAAGAAACCCATTCAACATAGCAAAAGCGGCAATGCAAAATAAAAGGCAGAATCTGTAAAAAAACAGAACAGTCCGTGAAGACGAATTTTCCAGAGGCACTTAACTTGCTCAAACGGAAAAACTCAAAACTAATGAAAGTTGCGTACATACACTACAAGAAAAGTTCTGATAGACAACGTCTCAAAATCGTCCGCTAAGGGGTATTTTTCGTCGCCTATGGGCCTAACCCGACGATATGGGTTCCGTTGTGGAAACTGCGTCAGGCAAAGTCCAACGACGATTTTTTCGGTCCGTCGCGCTTGGGCGCCCTTCCGCCACGGAAAATCGGACCGTTGCGGAAGTGTTTTCGGGAGCCCGTTGACTGCTCGACGTCATGCAAGCCGACACGTGGCGGACGCGGTTAGCTGCCGGTTAACGGCGTTACCGGCTGAAACCCCGTGGTAGATGGTAGGCCCACACGAGGCCTGCCACGTCTTAAGCGGGCCGGGCCAGATGACATAGTTTGACCGGTCAACTATATAGCTGGGCCGGTCCATTAGTTACGTGGGCCGGGCCTAACCTCTAATGTTGACTGGTCAAAAGTTAAATGGGCCGGCCCATTTAACATGTGGGGTCCACCTTACAGCAACTGGGCCGGCCCAAGAAGCAAGTGGGCCGGGCCAAAAACACATGTGGGTCCCACTTTCTGTTAAAAGGCCGGCCCATTTAGTGTGTGGGGTCCACGCGTATAGCAAGTGGGCGGCCCAACAAGCTAGTGGGCGGGCCAAAAACACGAGTGGGTCCCGCTTTCTGTTAAAGGGCCGGCCCATTTAGTGTGTGGGGTCCACCATATATCAAGTGGGCGGCCCAACAAGATAGTGGGCGGGCCAAAAACACGAGTGGGACCCATCTTCTCGTTAAAGGGCGGCCCATTTAGTATGTGGGGTCCACAATATAGCAAGTGGGCTGGCCCACCAAGATAGTGGGCGGGCCAAAAACACATGTGGGTCCCACATTCCTGTTAATGGGCCGGCCCATTTGGTATGTGGGGTCCACCATGTAGAAAGTGGGCCGGCCCAACGAGATAGTGGGCCGGGCCAAAACACAGGTGGGTCCCACCATCCTATTAAAGGGCCGGCCCATTTGGTGTGTGGGGTCCACCATATAGAAAGTGGGCCGGCCCATTTGGTATGTGGGGTCCACCATCTAGAAAGTGGGCCGGCCCAACAAGATAGTGGGCGGGTCAAAACACGAGTGGGTCCCACCTTCCTATTAAAGGGCGGCCCATTTACCATGTGGGACCACCATAGAGCAAGTGGGCCGGCCCAATAAGCATGTGGAGCCCATTATCGTGTAGCAGGGCCGGCCTACTAAAGAAGTGGGCCGGCCCAAAATGAAAGTGGGTCCCACACTACGTAAGTGGGCCGGCCCAATGCTGTTGTAGGGCCCTACTTGTTTGACTAGTCAACTTGCATTAAATTTCATGAGCCTAAAATCTGATTTCAATGATACACACAATTACATACACAAATAAAACAAATAGGAAAATTACAAGGCAATTAATGTGCCCAAATAAAAAAATTACATAGAATCATTGAGGACTTCTATTAGCATCATCAATAACGAGGTTGACATTTGGCAATCGCCTTGATTGAATCTTGTGTACTCTTTGTCAACATATCGGCTACGGATCTTAAAGCGGCAATACCATGTCTTTTATAAAGTACGGCCTTGAGATATTTCTTGTCGATGAAAGAAATGGTCTAGGTTGACGGCTATGAGAAGATGCATCGGAAGAAAGATCGAGAACTTTTTGTGGGCCTCACTGGTAATGAAGATTGCTTCATCACAACTGCATTCTGATAATAATGCAAAAAGAGTTAAACGATGAACTATGCAAACATTTATTATGCAATGTAGATATAAGATAATAACAAGTTGCATAAATAAGACATGTATGGAACTTGTACTAAGCACAAACTTACATCATAATGTTGCACAGGGTCGCTACAGATCCTTTTTTGGCGACTATCTTCTAATGATGATTGCTTCATTAAAACAGCATTACGGTAACATTGTAAACATAGTTACAACAATTAACTATTCAAACATGTATTACGCAATGTAGAGATCGAGATAACGACATGTAGCGAGAAATAAGCACAAGATAAGATAAGATGCATGTACTAAGCACATCGCGGCTCACTTGCGGGTCCTTCTCTTGCGTGCACTAGTCGTGGTCAACATGCCTATCATTTTAGGTTCAGCCATCAAGTGAAATGCTAATCCTCCTGCTCCATTGTCCTTAATGCTGTGTTTAGATATCACATTTAAGACCAAGTCGAGTTGGTTTCAAATAACAAAAAACTTGAGCTGCCAAATGAATAAGCCAATAGTTACCGAGATATCAAATTAAAACCAACTAGATGTTGCTTTGCATGAGATACGAATTTCGAGACATTCGGATTTAGAGTAGGGTAATGCCAAGGTTTTACACATAAAGTAAGCGGCATTAAGAATGACCAAATGTCAGGTTCAAATCACCCTCGAAGTTTCTCCAAGACAAGCATATCAAATAGGCAGAAACATAGTAAAGCATGAATGGCATTGCTATGGCGGGGTTCCAAGTGTTAATCTCTTGCATAAGGAACAATGCATATAGGTTATAGATAATAACGGAAGTAAGCGCCAAAATTACCAACCACGAACTCAGATCCCAACCTTACCTAGCGTCCCCGCTGTCAATGTTGGATGTTCTAATAAGTGGTTCGCATGATCAATCCCAAGGAAAAATAACATTGACAAGTCGGTCTACGATAATACAAAGACCGGACATGCACGCGGCAATAACTATATAAGCTAAAGACGAGGTATAAGAGCAAGCGGATTGGAAATGCACATAGCATGATTATAAAAGCGAGTGTGAGAATAGCGGACACGAGAAAACGGCTAGCGGTGAGCTAATGACGTGGTATAAGAACAAGCAGATTGGAAATGCCCATAGCACGACTATAAAAGCGGTGCGACAATAGCATGCGGTACAAAAACGGTTGGCGGCAAATGAATGGGTACAAGGCTATAAATATGTGGATGCACACGGGTGTCGATAGAATGAACGGGATGGTAGCGACCGGATAATGCTTTTGTCTTGTACAACATTTAAACAAACTTCATGCGAAGCAACACATCAAGAAAGTTAACGGCATATGAGATACGCAAATAACTACACAAAACATGGCTAAAGAAACACCGCGATCTAACGGGCCGGCGTACTAACCAAGCTGCGGCGGGGTGGACGGGGGCGGCAACTTGCATTCCGGCGGCGGCGAACGCGGGAGACGATGAATCGACCATGTTTCGGTAGAAGCGGGCGTTAGTGAAGCGGATCTGGTTGGGCGGCAAGGTATTCGGTGAAGTTGATACGGCCGGCTGCGGCGAGGTAGTCGGTGGCGAGGTCGGCGGTGAAGCGGATCCGTCGGTGGCGAGGTCGGCGGTGAAGCGGATCCGTCGGTGGCGAGGTCGGCGGTGAAGCGGATCCGTCGGTGACGAGGGCGGCGGGGAGCGGATCGGGTGGGTGGACAGCCAACACGATCAAGGCTACGGCTGTGGAGGAGTATGCCGGCGGCGAAGCGGATCTAGTGCTTGTAGAGAGTCGAGCTTTGGCGTGTGAGAGTATTTTTGAGCTAATGGGGCGAATGGTTGGTGGGTGGGTGTGGGCACGTGGGGAGGGTTCGGGATCTAGGCAAGATATTTCATTGTTACCGAATGAGCCCTCCATGGTCGGTGGGTTGTAGCTTCGGACCGGGGTTAAAAGGGTAAAGCTGGTCACGGGATTTTCGAATGGATGCGGCGGGATGATTTGGCGCGTGGCCGAAATTTTCGGTTTCAAGCTACGGTACGAGCGAACGACAAAAATAATGTTCTTCCCCGGGGAGCTCTCATTTCTTCCTCTTCTCTTTCTCTCTCGAGTCTCTCCCACTCCCCCGGCTCCTCTCCCCCTTCTCTCCCGGCGGCCTCGCCGGCCGGAGCGAGGCCGACTTCTCTCTGTATATTGTACACCCTCCGAACTAAATTAATTGATTCAACTTTCCTTAGACGTGTATGTATCTAGAGTAAAAACATGTGTGGATACATCCATATTTAGATAAGCAAAGTTGAGTCGGCTAATTTGGATCCGAGGGAGTTAGTGTTGTTGTAAGCTTAGATCCGGTGTTTCCCATGAGCGAGAATGGCGCAATGGAGTCGGGGATCTCGTCATCGGCTTCGGATCGGCCTATGGTGAATACGGCGGATCTTGCCGGCCAAACCCCGATACGGTGCCATCAATGTGATGGCGCTAACGGTGAGGCTTGCTTTGGTCGGTGCTTCGGATCCGGCCAATGGGGAAGTCAAGCTGCTAAAGTTCACAAGCTCGGGGCATACGACGGCGTCATCCGTCTTGCCCGTGCACATCTTGGACTTTCGGCGACCCTTCTCGGAGCCAATATGCCGTTGCTTGAGGCCCTTCTTCTCCTTCGTCCGGCGACTACCGGCGACACCGTCCCAAGTGGTGCGTCCCCGGCGACGGAGTTCTTTGGAAAGGATGCGGAGCGAGAGATCGATGTGCGGTCGAGAAGGACTCGATTGATTTTCTTCTATATGTTTTGGGGTCCTTTTTGTAAAGTTGCGGGTTCTATTAGTTATTGTCTAGTACTTTTGGTCCTCTATGTAATTTTTTGGACTAGTTTCCATTGGCATTGATAAACTTGAATTTTGACAAGTTCACGAGGAAAAAAATTCCTTTGCACATATGGCCTATCATGTATAAACATTCTTGAGATTTAAACTATATGTAATGTGCCATGCATTAACCCTAAACCATATATATGTAACTAACCCTAGCTGATCAAACCCTACTTAATTAAAACAAATAACCCTAAACTATACGCATGCACTTTATGCGCAAAGGCGCGGGTGCCTCTAATAATGTGTGTGCGCACTCGATCGATGATCCCTAAACCTTATACAACCATGAAACCCTAATCCCTAATCCCTAAACCCTAAACACCCTAAACACTAAACCCTAGACCCTAAACCCTAACCCTAACCCTAAACCCTAATTAAACCCTATATATAGGCCAACGACACTTAATTGTGCATCAAGCGAGGCCGGGGGTGCCTCGCGGTCCTCTAATTAAATTAAATGTGCCATGCATTAACCCTAAACCATATATATGTAACTAACCATAGCTAATCAACCCTACTTAATGAAAACACATAACCCTAAACTATACTAGCTATAACCCGATCTAATAAAAACATGCTCTATATATAGCAGCTAGCTAGCAAACCGTAGATTAACACCAATTAATATATACATGGCCTATATCGATCATGTTGTATAACATATCCATGAGATTCATTAATTAATTATATAATTATCGTGATAAATTAATTAACTTTAATTTTGACAAGTTCTCTCGAATGAAAACACATTTGATTAAGTTGCCTCATAATATATATATATATAATTAGTGTGCATGCATGGCCTACCATGCATTCGTGCATATATTTTAATGTATATTTGAACATATTCTTGGGGATTTCAATCTCTCTCTCTCGATCATCTATATATCGTTGGTGGCCAAAAAACACACATATATATATATGCATGCAATTTATGCGTAAAGGCGCGGGTGCCTCTAATAATGTGTGTGCGCACTCGATCGATGATCCCTAAACCTTAAACAACCCTAAAACCCCTAAATCCCTAATCCCTAAACCCTAAACACCCTAAACACTAAACCCTAAACCCTAGACCCTAAACGTACCCTAACCCTAACCCTAACCCTAAACCCTAGCTAATCCTAAACCCCAATTAAACCCTATGTATATGCCAACGACACTTAATTGTGCATCGATCGAGCGGGTCATGGGTGCCTCGCGATCCTCTAATAAAATTAAATGTGCCATGCATTAACCATAAACCATATATATGTAACTAACCCTAGCTAATCAACCCTACTTAATTAAAACACATAACCCTAAACTATACTAGATATAACCCGATCTAATAAAAACATGCTCTATATATAGCGGCTAGCTAGCAAACAGTAGATTAACACCAATTAAAATATACATGGCCTATATCGATCATGTTGTATAACATATCCACGAGATTCATTAATTAATTATATAATTATCGTGATAAATTAATTAACTTGAACTTTGACAAGTTCTCTCGAATGAAAACACATTTGATTAAGTTGCCTCATAATATATATATATAATTAGTGTGCATGCATGGCCTACAATGCATTCGTGCATATATTTTAATGTATATTTGAACATATTCTTGGGGATTTCAATCTCTCTCTCTCTCTCTCGATCATCTATATATCGTTGGTGGCCCAAAAAACACACATATATATGCATGCAATTTATGCGTAAAGGCGCGGGTGCCTCTAATAATATAATGTGTGTGCGCACTCGATCGATGATCCCTAAACCTTAAACAACCCTAAAACCTTAAAATCCCTAATCCCTAAACCCTAAACACCCTAAACACTAAACCCTAAACCCTAGACCCTAAACATACCCTAACCCTAACCCTAACCCTAACCCTAAACCCTAGCTAATCCTAAACCCCAATTAAACCCTCTGTATAGGCCAACGACACTTAATTGTGCATCGATCGAGCGGGTCATGGGTGCCTCGTGATCCTCTAATAAAATTAAATGTGTCGTGCATTAACCCTAAACCATATATATGTAACTAACCCTAGCTAATCAACCCTACTTAATTAAAACACATAACCCTAAACTATACTAGCTAGCTGCTATAACCCGATCTAATAAAAACATGCTCTATATATAGCAGCTAGCTAGCAAACCGTAGATTAACACCAATTAAAATATACATGGCCTATATCGATCATGTTGCATAACATATCCACGAGATTCATTAATTAATTATATAATTATCGTCATAAATTAATTAACTTGAACTTTGACAAGTTCTCTCGAATGAAAACACATTTGATTAAGTTGCCTCATAATATATATATAATTAGTGTGCATGCATGGCCTACAATGCATTCGTGCATATATTTTAATGTATATTTGAACATATTCTTGGGGATTTCAATCGATCTCTCTCTCTCGATCATCTATATATCGTTGGTGGCCCAAAAAACACACATATATATGCATGCAATTTATGCGTAACGGCGCGGGTGCCTCTAATAATGTGTGTGCGCACTCGATCGATGATCCCTAAACCTTAAACAACCCTAAAACCTTAAATCCCTAATCCCTAAACCCTAAACACTAAACCCTAAACCCTAGACCCTAAACGTACCCTAACCCTAACCCTAAACCCTAGCTAATCCTAAACCCCAATTAAACCCTATGTATAGGCCAACGACACTTAATTGTGCATCGATCGAGTGGGTCATGGGTGCCTCGTGATCCTCTAATAAAATTAAATGTGCCATGCATTAACCCTAAACCATATATATGTAACTAACCCTAGCTAATCAACCCTACTTAATTAACACACATAACCCTAAACTATACTAGCTAGCTATAACCCGATCTAATAAAAACATGCTCTATATATAGCGCGCAGCTAGCTAGCTAGCAAACCGTAGATTAACACCAATTAAAATATACATGGCCTATATCGATCATGTTGTATAACATATCCCTGAGAATCATTAATTAATTATATAATTATCGTGATAAATTAATTAACTTGAACTTTGACAAGTTCTCTCGAATGAAAACACATTTGATTAAGTTGCCTCATAATATATATATAATTAGTGTGCATGCATGGCCTACAATGCATTCGTGCATATATTTTAATGTATATTTGAACATATTCTTGGGGATTTCAATCGATCTCTCTCTCTCTCTCGATCATCTATATATCGTTGGTGGCCCAAAAAACACACATATATACGCATGCACTTGATGCGTAAAGGCGCGGGTGCCTCTAATAATGTGTGTGCGCACTCGATCGATGATCCCTAAACCTTAAACAACCCTAAAACCCTAATCCCTAATCCCCTAAACCCTAAACACCCTAAACACACTAAACCCTAGACCCTAAACACCCTAAACACTAAACCCTAAACCCTAGACCCTAAACACGTAAACCCTAAACCATAAACCCTAAACCCTAAACCCTAAACCCTAAACCCTAAAACCCTAAACCCTAAACACTAAACCCTAAACCCTATAAACACCCTAAACACTAATTAAAACCTAAACCCTAGACCCTAAACACTAAACCCTAAACCCTAGACCCTAAACACCGTAAACACTAAACCTAAACCCTAAACACCTAAACACTAATTAAACCCTAAACCATAGACCCTAAACACTAGACCCTAAACCCTAGACCCTAAACACCCTAAACACTAAACCCTAGACCCTCTAAACACGGTAAACACTAAACCCTAAACCCTAGACCCTAGCTAAACACCCAAAACACTAAACCCTAAACCCGGCTAGCTAACCCTAAACCCTAATTAAACCCTATATATATAGGCCAACGACACTTAATTGTGCATCAAGCGAGGCCGGGGGTGCCTCGCGGTCCTCTAGTTAAATTAAATGTGACATGCATTAACCCTAAACCATATATATATAACTAACCCCTAGCTAATCAAACCCTAGTTAATTAAAACACATAACCCTAAACTATACTAGCTATAACCCGATCTAATAAAAACATGCTCTATATATAGCATGCGGCTAGCTAGCAAAAACGGTAGATTAAAACCAATTAATATATACATGGCCTATATATCGATCATATGTTGTATAACATCTCCACTGAGATTCATTAATTAATTATATAATTATCGATGATAAATTAATTAACTTGAATTTTGACAAGTTCTCTCGAATGAAAACACATTTGATTAAGTTTCCTCATAATATATATATAATTAGTGTGCATGCATGGCCTACCATGCATGCATTAATTCGTGCATATATTTTAATATATATTTGAACATATTCTTGGGGGATTTCAATCTCTCTCTCTCGATCATCTATATGTCGTTGGTGGCCAAAAAACACACACATATACGCATGCACTTTATGCGCAAAGGCGCGTGTGCCTCTAATAATGTGTGTGTGCGCACTCGATCGATGATCCCTAAACCTTAAACAACCCTAAAACCCTAATCCCTAATCCCTAAACCCTAAACACCATAAACATTAAACCCTAGACCCTAAACACCCTAAACACGTACTAAACCCTAAACCCTAGACCCTAAACACCGTAAACCCTAAACCATAAACCCTAAACCCTAAACCTAAACCTAAACCTAAACCTAAAACCCTAAACCCTAAACCCTAAACCCTATAAACACCCTAAACACTAATTAAACCCTAAACCCTAGACCCTAAACACTAAACCCTAAACCCTAGACCCTAAACACCGTAAACACTAAACCCTAAACCCTAAACACCCTAAACACTAATTAAACCCTAAACCATAGACCCTAAACACTAGACCCTAAACCCTAGACCCTAAACACCCTAAACACTAAACCCTAGACCCTCTAAACACGGTAAACACTAAACCCTAAACCCTAGACCCTAGCTAAACACCCAAAACACTAAACCCTAAACCCGGCTAGCTAACCCTAAACCCTAATTAAACCCTATATATATAGGCCAACGACACTTAATTGTGCATCAAGCGAGGCCAGGGGTGCCTCGCGGTCCTCTAGTTAAATTAAATGTGACATGCATTAACCCTAAACCATATATATATAACTAACCCCTAGCTAATCAAACCCTAGTTAATTAAAACACATAACCCTAAACTATACTAGCTATAACCCGATCTAATAAAAACATGCTCTATATATAGCATGCGGCTAGCTAGCAAAAACGGTAGATTAAAACCAATTAATATATACATGGCCTATATATCGATCATATGTTGTATAACATCTCCACGAGATTCATTAATTAATTATATAATTATCGATGATAAATTAATTAACTTGAATTTTGACAAGTTCTCTCGAATGAAAACACATTTGATTAAGTTTCCTCATAATATATATATAATTAGTGTGCATGCATGGCCTACCATGCATGCATTAATTCGTGCATATATTTTAATATATATTTGAACATATTCTTGGGGGATTTCAATCTCTCTCTCTCGATCATCTATATGTCGTTGGTGGCCAAAAAACACACACATATACGCATGCACTTTATGCGCAAAGGCGCGTGTGCCTCTAATAATGTGTGTGTGCGCACTCGATCGATGATCCCTAAACCTTAAACCCTAAATAAACCCTAATCCCTAATCCCTAAACCCTAAACACCATAAACATTAAACCCTAAACCCTAACCTCCTAACCCTAAACCCTAAACCCTAATTAAACCCTATATATATAGGCCAATGACACTTAATTATGCATCAAGCGAGGCCGGGGGTGCCTCGCGGTCCTCTAATTAAATTAAATGTGCCATGCATATATATGTGTTTAATTTGGGGATTTCAATACGCTCTCTCGTATGTAGCTCTCTCTACCTCTATCTCTCTCTCTCTCTCTCTCTCTCTCTCTCTCTCTCTCTCTCTCGTTGGTGGCCAACAACACACACATGCACTTTGTGCGCAAAGGCATGCGCCTCTAATAATGTGTGCGCAGTCGATCGATCTAGTTTTGATTAATCATAGCACACAAATAAAGAAGTTGTATTTGAATCCACACAACCTATTAAAACACATAACCCCTAACATGGCCTAATTAATTAACCCTTCTCGATCTCTACCTAATTAGTGGAAATTGCACAAAATCAAAAGGGGTCCCTCACTAATTATGCATATACTGCTAGATTGTGATAAACTTTTGCCACATATATATTTGGTGGATGGGTGCATCTTGGCATGTAAACAATTAGTGTTTGCAAATGGCGTTGTCAAAATTTATGTACAAATGATTTCTTTCCATCCAAAGTGCATAAAATGGGAGTTTTAATGAAGAAAGTACAAATAAAACAGCTCAACATGCTTCCACACCCCGATTTTCACACGAAGTAGAGCATATTTAAAGGATAATTCCAGAGTTTTACTATTTTTCAAGCAACTTTGCTAATTTTCCCCCACTCACATGACTTTATGTCGATTTAACGAAAATATGGCGAATTTAAACTACATGGGCGGGATAGTTTGAATTGTGCGCGCGGCAAAGGGAACCGCCTATTCCTCAACCTTGTGCACGGCAAATTACACACGCAACTCCATTAAACGCCACCTACCAACCTTAATTATCACCCCGGCGGCCCGGCCGCATGACCCCCCACCCACCCGTAGACAACTTATCCCCGTCCGTGCGAAGAGCTTCCCCTCCCCGTCCCGTCCGTGCGAAGAAGAAGCTTCTCCTCCCCGTCGTTCTTCTCGAGACGCACCGGCGGTCAAGTTGATCCACGGTAGGGCTGCTATCTCTAGCTCAATCATGTATCGGGCAAGACAGCCTAACGATTTATATTTTCTTGATGCTTGCTAAAAAAATTCGTCGGTATGCTCGAACTAATTGGCACTTTATAGTTTTCCGCTCGATTTGTCATCGATCAATTTGTTCATTTGCGTGGGCATATAGAGTCGATTCTGCACTCGATCCGTTAATTTGCTTGAAATGCCATGGCGAGTTTTGTACACGATCTGTTTGCTAAAATGTCGATGGGCATTTTTTGTTTTGTACTCGACATGATTGCTGAAATGCATAATCATGTAGTATAGTTTTGTACTCGATGGATATACATTTCCTACTTCGCCTTAAATTAATCACCAACCACTGTATCTCATAATTAAACGGATGGACGAGAACTTGGAAAGCTGCATGGACACTTATGTTCCCCTTCATATATAAATGGTGTTCAACCCTTTATGGGGTTTATTAGAGCTCATGATGGTCACAACCTGGACGTGTATTGCCCGTGCTGCACATGTATGAATGGTGAGAAGAGGCCTCACCACTGTAGTGGCGAGATCATTTACACATTTTTGGGATGGACCGCACATATGTTAGGCGGGTTTAGCATGGTGAACCATATAATGATCCTTTAGCGAGGAGAAGCGAGATCTTGCTCACACTTGTATGTGTCTTGGCATATGTAGTTAATTATTTATATTGATGCTGCAGTTGTTTCAATCAATAGTTTGCATTCTTTGTGCAAGGTTACGTACTCAAATTTAACTTGTTGCGGATGGATGGACGGGAAGGAGAGAAAAAGCGCTTGCTTCGGGAAACGGGTTTCAGCTGCGGGACATGTCTTGTGCCGGATGAGAAGGTAAATATGTAAAACGGCATTTGTTCGGGTTGCATCCCTTAGATGTTTGTCTAATCGGTTGATGTACTAATTGCGGAAGCATAGAGTTAAAGAGGTCTCTCGGTTTGATGGGAGATTTGAAGATGAATCTCGGTTTGATGCACTGTGGATGGTGCGATGACGAGCCTTTCATAGACGAAGGTCCACGCACTGAGATTATCCGATCTACGAGAAGGAGGCCGTGGACCGAGTACACGGCTTTGCGTTGAAGTGGATGCACGCCGGAGATCATCACGGGCGTCGGGTAGTCTCAAGACCACCCGGCCACGATGCACTGTGGATGGTGCGATGACGAGCCTCTCATAGACGAAGGTCCTGCACCTGAGATTATCCAGCCTACGAGAAGGAGGCCGTGGACCGAGTACACGGCTTTGCGTTGAAGAGGATGCACACCGGAGATCATCGGGGGCGTCCCGGTAGTCTCGGGACCACCCAGCCACGATGCAAAATGTTGAGCTACTTTATGATTCGTACTCTTATGTTACTGGTGCTGTAGTATGTTATGATTTGTACGCCTTTGGCGCTAGATTAAGCATTCGGTGGATGATCGCGTTGCAAAATTCGACACCCACACAATCGGTTCATCGTACAAGTAGTAGCACAATTACTTCTACGGCGATTCACTGCCGGCGCATTAGTTGGTAGCATGAAACACTTTCGGGTACTCCCCTACGATTCATATTAATGGACTCAATTCTGTCTAGATATGGATGTATCTAGATGCATTTGTTAACTAGACTAACAAACTTGAGTCGGTTAATATGAATCCGTGTCAACTCGCCCAAGTCCTCGAGCGGCTAGTTTATTGACTGCTGGACTCCAAGCCTCTCGCGGCAAGCCATCGACGAAGCTTTGACCAGATCTTGGCCCGCAATTTTTTTGTGTGTGGCGAATAGCAAAGCTTTGACCGAGTTCCTCTCGGGATACGGCACGCCGGTGAGCTTGCACGGTTGCCATGAGCACTTTCCGGCGGAACTTCCTCTTCGAGCGCCCTCAAGCCGGCTGGCTGCGGGACGGCACGCGGTGCCTCGAGGTGGACGGAATTCTGGATCTCGGGGCGGGTGGTCCGCATCGTCGGGAACGATCTCCAGCGGGTTAACGAGGACATGCATGGCGGCCAGGGGATTTGTTTTTTGTTTTTTTTTGGTTTGAGCTTGGGATTTGGGGTTTTTCGGATAGGGGAGGAGGAACCGAGGAAGAGGAAGGAACAGCCGCGTGCTTGGCGCGTGGCGGTGTGCTTGAATTTCGAATTTTTGTGAAATGTTTCATTTCCCCGCTACAATTCGGGGGTTTCTTGACGCGCCAATGCGTCCCGCCGGGCAGCTTCAAGTAAATTTGGGGTGCCACACTATGGGCCCTAGTTTCAGTGAGACATGTAATGACTAGTCACATCAGTAAGTTCATTGTGTAATAAAATATGTTACCCCTCCCCTTTATGTAGCACCCCTTCTCTCCCGATCGAGTGCCGAGTGCCGACGGATGCAAGCCGCTAGCTCGATCCCCTCCTTTCGCCTCCACCGTCCAGGCATCCAGCTTGGAGGGGCAAGCTGCATCTAGCCCAAGCGGATTAGGTAGGACTAGTAATGTTCTCTCCTTTCTCGAGATCGGTTCTTTTTTCCTCTCCTCGATATCTTGCGCATCTCTTTCCTATTACGGGCAAGGGGTGTCTTTACGGTCACCCTCGAGCTGGGAGTGATTGATGGGGGTGGGGGCGGGGGCTACCTTTGCTTGGATTGGGGTGTTCTTCCTTTATTTGTCGACATTTGCAACCTTTGTAGTTTCTGCTGATCCTCACTTGTATCTTTTGTCGGCTTGTACGGGAAAGGCAAGACCTCGGCGGTGGGGGCAATGGAGCGTAAGGCCACCACGCATGTGGGCGGTTGGGCGAGCACGAGCTGCGTCCCCGGCCCCGCGAAGCGGTACTCCGTTTGCTTATCCACTCTTTACCTTTTAAGTGTCTCTCCGGTCTCTGCATCCTCAATGCGTTCCTGTTACGGAATATGCTTAAAGTAGCACATGTCTTCGGTTGTTTGTGCGTAAAGCCTCTGTGACACCATGCTCTATATTCTCGTATCGGGTTGGTACCTCCGGGTTCCGTCGCGAGGCTATGGGGAACGAGAATAGCGCCCCACTGCTGCGGGAGCATGGCCCGATCTGCGGCACAAGAAGCGAAATGCCCTTGCCGAGGCTGGGCGGGGACCGCCCGGGGGTAATTTTTTTTAACCAACTTACCATGATGTAGTACGAATCGATACTCCCTCGGATCCAAATTAATTGACTCAACTATACTGTAGATACGGATGTATCTAGATGTGTTTTAGCTCTAGATACTACTGCCTCCATCCCAAAGCTTTGGGCTTATATTATTTTTAGAAAGTCAAACTATACCATGTTTGACTAAGCTTTTACCAAAAATCGGTAACATGCAAAATACAAAATTAATATCATTAAATAGATAATAAAATATATTTTCCTACGGTATCTACACGGTATTATATTTGTTGATAGAATGTTCTAAAATTTTGGTCAAACTTTGCTTGTTTTGATTTCTCAAAAATAAATAAGGCTTAAGCTTTTGGATGGTGGTAGTACATTCATATCTAGACAAAGCTGAGTTAACTAGTTTTTTGTCTGTCCATAGCTAGTGTTCACTGCTGCAAAAGGCTAAGAGCATCCACTATATGCATCGGTCTATCTCATACGGTAATTCAATATCAACTGCTGAGGTCTGCCTTTTGTTTTGCTATTCATATGCGGACTGAAACTTTAGGGCCTTTACTCAAAAGGAAGATCAAAGCTGCGGCTGATCGGGCTGCCGGTATGTTGATGCCGCCCCCATCTTCTAAATGCCTCTACAAGCACAAGGCCACGCACCGAGTTGGGTGGTGATCTTTTAATGAATATGGTATATTTTCTTAATCCACAAAACATGCCTTGATTTTTCTCTGTTTATTGTCGGTTTTTTCTATGCTTGCCAAAAGTTTACAACAACAACAACAACAACCAAGCCTTTCGAGTCCCAAACAAGTTGGGGTAGGCTAGAGTTGAAACCCATAAGATCTCGAAGCCAAAAGTTTAGAAACACCAAATTCGTTTGCTTACAATCATCATACAGTAATGTTCATCTACTCCAGTTCCCCTAACCCAACATAAAATGATGTTAATTTCGATTTTTAGATTAAAAGAGCACCATTAGGCGGCTGTTAATTACGACTTTGAGATTAAAATGTCATTTGCAATTGTTAATTACAATTTTGAGACAATTGGTTAGTTTAACCTCGATCTCTTCTGCTCTCCATTTTTCCCAACCGAACAAAAATGTAACCATTCCATTCCTGCGAAATGGAACCATTCCATTCCATTCCATGTCTGTTTCGGAACCGAACACACCCTTGCATTGTTGTGAGCTGTTGTCCATACACGGCCATACCCTTCCACTTACATCTAGCACTATATGCATCGGTCTGTCTCGAGTCATTCAATATCACTTGCTGAGATCTGTTCCCATTCTTATGCGAGGCTGAGCTTGCTGCGCCTTTACTCAAGTGGATGCAAAATGGGGCTAATGAGGCTGCTTGTGAGGACGATGGTGCCGGCACCATCTTCGAAAACCTCTACAAGCACGAGGCCATGGGCCAGTTGGGTGGTGACCTTTTAATGAATACTGGTATATTTTCTTAATCCACATACATGATTTCATTATTATACTGTTTAATTACTTGTTGGCTTTGTCTAATGCTTACCAAAAGTTCGAAACACTCTGCGTTTGCTTACAATCATCATACACTAATTTTTCACTTTTCGATCTGTCTCATCCGGTATATAAGCTGTTGATTTCCATTGGCTTCTTTTGTAATCATTTGCATTGTTGTCAAGCTGTTCTCTATGCACAACCCTATTCTTCCACTTACACCCCGCACTATTTGCATCGGTCTATCTCATAGATTTATTAAATATCAATGATGAGTTCTGTTGCTATTCATATGCGAGGATGAAACTTCGTTCCTCTACTCAAATGGATAAAAAATGATCCTGATGAGGCTGCTTGTGAAGACGATGGTGCTGCCACCATCTTCGAAAACCTCCTCAAGCACAAGGCCACGGGCCAGTTGGGTGGTACCCTTTTCGATAAGCGAGTATATTTTCTTAATCCTCATACATGATTTGATTTTTGTACATTTATTGCCGGCTTTGTCTAATGCTTACCAATAGTTCAGAAACACACACACCTATTCTTCCACTTACATCCGGCACTATATGCATCGGTGTCTCATAGATTCATTTTATATATCACTTGTCGATGTACTGTTGCTCTTCAATTTTTATATGCGGCTGAAGCTGCTAAGCCTTCATTGGTCAAAAGGATTGCAAGCTGCTGCTGATGAGGCATCTGCGAGAGGCTGCCACCAAGTTCTTGTCGGCCCCACCTTACGGATGCTTATATAAGCTCAAGTCCAAGGATCAGTCGGGCCGTAACCATCCAAGGGTTCGGGTATATTTTCTTAAGCCACATATACATGCCATGATTTATGTCGATATTATCTAGCTCTGTCTAATGCTTTTTGGAATTCGGAAACACCAAATTAGCATGCTTATATTCATCATACACTAATTTTTCATCTGTTCGGTTTGTAACATAGTGTTATGCACTTGCTTGTCAACATTTGCATTGCTCCGAACTATGCACTTTACACAACCTAATTCTTCCACTTACGTTCGGCGCTACGCACCGAGTAGTACCTCCCATGTTTCCTTCACCATCCCGATGCGGAGCTTGCGGGAATATGGCGGGCCCATGTACATACCCCGCATATAACACCTCCTATGGCTCTATCTACCTTTCTAGTAGCTCCTTCACGAGTTACAGGTATGTATTCTCGGTGGTTTAGCATGAATTGGCATATAGTAAAGTCTTGTTTTTAGTCTTCCTGCTTCTTACATTTGTATCAATTTTCACATGCGGTATGTACCTTGTGAACTTCGTCCAATGATTAACCGGATGTGTCCGCATGAAGGATCTTTCACTATGCATGGCAATGGCAAATTGATGAACACCTACACGGTCTATGAGGTGTATGTCTACAAGACGCGAGGCCATCACATATTTGTATGGACATGATTGGAGAAAGTTTGCTTTTGACTACGGTACGAAGAAGGGCGACGAGGCGAGGATCGAAACTCAAACGGGCGGATATACGTAGCGCTTACGAGTTGGAGACACTTCCAAATATATAATATGTAACTTTTTTCTACTCATATCTTTTGATAAGCGCATTACGAGCGGTTGTTCTAAACCATTCCCTCTGTTCTAGCTTGCTGGGTTTAACATGATCAAAGCTGCGGATCCACGACGGAACGAGGAGCGGATGTCACAAAGGGCAACCACACCGGCACGGCACCGGCTTCCCACTCTCCTGCATCGGCACCGGTTCTGTACCGGCTCCGTTCTACGCATCTACCCAGCGGTCCCCTACATCGGCATTGGTTCTGTAGAGGCCCCATATACTACACATGCCCGGCGAGGCTCCTGCATCGGCACCTGGTTCCTCTAGCTGCACCGTTTCTTGCACTGCCCAACGATCTCCTGCATCGGCACCGGTTCCTCTAGAGGCACCGTTTCTGCACCTGCCCGGCGGTCTCCTGCATCGGCACCGGCTCGTGTACCGGCCCGAGGCTCATGCACCGCCCGGCCGGATCACGAGGTCTCGGCTCATTCGCTGTGGCCACCCGTGTGGTGACCGGGACGCATCCGAAGGCTATGTTCGTGAGTATATGACAGCATAAGCTGCTCTTATCTTGATGTCTTCTCTGCTCAAAGTCTCACATGGTTCGGTGCATTGGTGCCATTGACTAATTTTTGGTGGTATCTCTTGCTTTGAATCAGAAATTGCCTAAAAGTATCTCCAAGGATCTCAATGCTGGCCGAAGGGGCAAGATATCCCTCGTCATGGAGAGTGAAGGTCTCACCGTGGAGGGACGGTACTCTGTCAGTCCACGAGATGGCCGCTTGGTCTGTTACTTCCGAGGTGGAAAAAGTTCATTGACGGTGCCAAACTTCGCATTGGATCAAAGTTGAAGGTCAAGATCTTTCGATGCCGTCTGTGACATGCTTGGTCATAAAGTTCGCGGTTGTCTAGTTACTGTTGTCCCATGAGCCCTTAGCAAATGCATTTGTAGTTATACTTATATAAGGTTATCTTATACGAGCTGCTAATTAATTGTATGGGTGGTAAAACTGCGGCAAGCTTTTGCTCTTAGCAAGTATGTATGTATGATCGGCTATTATGATAACTAATGTTTGTGTTCATCTTAATTTGCATTTCCCTTTTAGAAAAAAACTTAATTTCTATTTTGGCTGACTCTGTTAGAGAACTATCGAGATTGAACCCACAACATGATTCATATAGATTCATTACAACGAGCCACATGTCTTGACCTTGCGATACACTACTTCCATTAATTAGTGCAAGAAGGCTTACCGAAGTTGCTGAACCATGGCAGATTCGAATCCACCTTATCTATCTAGAAATACAACCTTTGCGGAAAGAGGATTTGCGGTATGGGGAGGCTGACATTGGGGACCCATGAGCCGGCGGCGTCGTCAACGTTTTAAAGGTGGCGAGGAGATCGAAAGAAAAAATAAGCCAAAAATCGGTTGGTAAACAAATTCAAGAAAAGAAACATTTACCTTTACGAGAGTATGACATGCGGGACCCATGAGGCGGCGGCATCCTCAACTATTTCAAGGCGGCGGGGGATCAAAATAAAAAAGGAAATAGCCGGAAATTAATTAGGGTAAAAAATAAATCCATCAAAGGAAACTTTTATTGTTCATAGAGGATGACATGTGGGACCGACTTGCCGACTGCGTCGTCATCGTTTCAAAGGGGGCGGGGGATCAAAAGAAAAAGACAAATAGCCAGAAATTAGGGGAAAAAATAAATCCAACAAAGAAAACTTTTATTGTTCATAGAGGATGACATGCGGGACCCATGAGCCGGCGGCTTCCTCAACGTTTCAAAGTCGGCATGAGATTGAAAGAAAAAGTCAAGTGACATAATATCGGGAGCCAAAAATAATCCAAGAAAAGAAACTTTATTGTACATAGAGGATGACATGCGGGTCCCATTTTGTAGCGACGGTCTCAACGCTTCCAAGGCGGCACGGGACCGAAAGAAAAATGAAGTAGCCGAGAAATCGGGGTGTGAAAAAAATCCAAGAAAAGAAAGATTTTAATTGAGGCATGTACTGGACATACGGGCCTTCGAACTATCTTGCTTGGGCCTTTTGACTCGTACAATTTCAGCCCACTCCAAAACGGGAAAGGTCGGATTTTTCTCAAAAAAAAAAAACGGGAAAGTCCTATGCTTCGCAAAAAAAAAAAACAAGGAGATTCAACATATAAGTTTGTTTATGTAGATATAAAGATTTAATTTATCCGTTTGCAATAGCTCGGAGCGAAATACAACGTTTATTGTACGCAAAATAAAATATCACATGTTTCTTGTACGGGAGGGCTGACATCGGGGACCCATGAGCCGGCGGCGGAGTCAACGTTTCAAAGGCGGCGAGGGGATCGAAAATAAAAAAAGCCAAAAATCAGTTGGTAAAAAAATACAAGAAAACAAAACATTTATCGTTACGAGAGGATGACATGCGGGACCCATGAGGCAGCGGCATCCTCAACGTTTCAAAGTCGGCATGAGATCGAAAGAAAAAGGCAAGTGACATAATATCGGGAGCCAAAAATAATCCAAGAAAAGAAACTTTATTGTACATAGAGGATGACATGCGGGTCCCATTTTGTAGCGGCGGTCTCAACGTTTCCAAGGCGGCACGGGACCAAAAGAAAAATGAGGCGGCGGCATTCTCAACAATTCCAAGGCGGCGAGGGATCAAAAGAAAAATAAAGGAAATAGCCGAGAAATTAATTAGGGGTCAAAAATAAATCCACCAAAGGAAACTTTTATTGTTCATAGAGGATGACATGTGGGACCGACACTGCCAACGGCGTCCTCATCGTTTCAACGGGGGCGGGGGATCAAAAGAAAAAGGCAAATAGCCGAGAAATTAGGGGTAAAAAATAACTCCAAGAAAGGAAACTTTTATTGTTCGTAGAGGATGACATGCGGGACCCATGAGCCGGCGGCTTACTCAACGTTTCAAAGGCGGCATGAGATCGAAAGAAAAAGGCAAGTGACCAAATATCGGGAGCCAAAAATAATCCAAGATTTATTGTACATAGAGGATGACATGTGGGTCCCATTTTGCAGCAGCGGTCTCAATGTTTGTAATGCGGCTTGAGATCAAAAGAAAAAGAAAGTAGCTAGTAATTAGGGGGTGAAAAAAAATCCAAGAAAAGAAAGTTGATGGACATAGAGGATGACATGCGGGTCCCTTGAGCCAACAGCTTACTCAACGTTTCAAAGGGGGCGGGGGATCAAAAGAAAAAGGCAAGCCAAAAATCGAGAGGGTGAAAAAAAATCCAACAAAGGAAACTTTTATAGCACATAGAGGATGACATGCGGGTCCCATGAGCCGGCGGGTTCCTCAACGTTTCAAACGTGGCATGAGATCGAAAGAAAAAGGCAAGTGCCCAAATATGAGGAGCCAAAAATAATTCAAGAAAAGAAAGTTTTATAGTACATAGAGGATGACATGCGGGTCCCATTTAGCGACGGCGGTATCAACTGTTTGGGAGGCGGCGGGGGATCGAAAGAAAAAGTCAAGTGACCAAATATGAGGTGCCAAAAAAAATCCAAGAAAAGAAAGTTTTATAGTACATAGAGGATGACATGCGGGTCCCATTTAGCAGCAGCGGTATCCATTGTTTGAGAGGCGGCGGGTGATCGAAAGAAAAAGGCAAGTGACAAAATATGAGGAGCCAAAAATAATTCAAGAAAAGAAAGTTTTATAGTACATAGAGGATGACATGCGGGTCCCATTTAGCAGCAGCGGTATCACCGTTTGAGAGGCGGCGGGGGATCGAAAGAAAAAGGTAAGTGACCAAATATGAGGTGCCAAAAATAATTCAAGAAAAGAAAGTTTTATAGTACATAGAGGATGACATGCGGGTCCCAGTTAGCGACGGCGGTATCACCGTTTGAGAGGCGGCGGGGGATCGAAAGAAAAAGGCAAGTGACCAAATTTGAGGTGCCAAAAATAATCCAGGAAAAGAAAGTTTTATAGTACATAGAGGATGACATGCGGGTCCCGGTTAGCGACAGCGGTATCACCGTTTGAGAGGCGGCGAGGGGATCGAAAGAAAAAGGCAAGTGACCAAATTTGAGGTGCCAAAAATAATCCGGGAAAAGAAAGTTTTATAGTACATAGAGGATGACATGCGGGTCCCGGTTAGCGACGGCGGTATCACCGTTTGAGAGGCGGCGGGGGATCGAAAGAAAAAGGCAAGTGACCAAATTTGAGGTGCCAAAAATAATCCGGGAAAAGAAAGTTTTATAGTACATAGAGGATGACATGCGGGTCCCGGTTAGCGGCAGCGGTATCACCGTTTGAGAGGCGGCGGGGGATCGAAAGAAAAAGGCAAGTGACCAAATTTGAGGTGCCAAAAATAATCCATGAAAAGAAAGTTTTATAGTACATAGAGGATGACATGCGGGTCCCGAGTTAGCAGCAGCGGTATCACCGTTTGAGAGGCGGCGGGGGATCGAAAGAAAAAGGCAAGTGACCAAATTTGAGGTGCCAAAAAAAACTCCAAGAAAAGAAAGTTGATTGCACATAGAGGATGACATGCGGGTCCCATTTAGCGAGCGGCGGTCTCAACGTTTCCAAGGCGGCAAGGGATCAAAAGAAAAAGGAAGTAGCCGAGAAATCGGGGGTCAAAAAAAATCCAAGAATAGAAAGAATTTTGGTTCATAGAGGATGACATGCGGGACCCATGATCCTGCATCGTAAACGGCTCGATCGGAGAACGTTGAACGAGATGGCGCGATGTAGAAAAAAACAATGCCGAGAGAGGCTGCCATCCGGGCCCTACATCCCTCGGCGGTGCGGATTTGCGTTGACTCGGCCGGCGAACCCGAGATTTCGAGATGCACCACGTCCCGGGCCACCATACGCCACGTTTTGGCCGCTTTCGTCGGGCTAGGTGGCCTCAAAAACGAGAAAAAAAAAGTTTTGACATGCACCACGGAGGGACCAAAATCGTCGGCCATGGTACACCAGCAACCACGGCGCGACTTCAACTTCGTCGGCCATGGCAACTTTTCTTGTAGTGATATCTGAGGATCACACATGTAAATTGGCAGATTTTTTTGATTTTTCTACAGAGAGTTCTACGCAAATTCATGACAGACAGCAATTATGTTTCTGTGCAGCAATCCAAATCTAGCGTCAACAATGGTGAAGTGGATGAAAGTTCATCATGTATGGAAGTGGAGGGAATACAATCATCCTCAATAATGTTGGACACATCATATTTTTCTTGAAGCTTTGTCCATAAACCATGAGCGCTCCGAAAAGGCAAGATTGCAAGACTATTGATTACACGTGATGCACACGTCCGTTGGGAACCCCAAGAAGAAGGTGTGATGCGCACAGCAGCAAGTTTTCCCTCAGAAAGAAACCAAGGTTATCGAACCAGTAGGAGTCAAGGAAGCACGTGAAGGTTGTTGGTGGAGGAGTGTAGTGCGGCGCAACACTAGTGAAACCGGCGCCAACGTGGAACCTGCACAACACAATCAAGATACTTTGCCCCAACGTAACAGTGAGGTTGTCAATCTCACTGGCTTGCTGAAAACAAAGGATTAAATGTATTGTGTGGCAGATGATGTTTGTTTGCAAAGAACAGTAGAGAATAATGATTGCAGTAGATTGTATTCAGATGTAAAAGAATGGACAGGGGTCCACAGTTCACTAGTGGTGTCTCTCCAATAAGATAAATAACATGCTGGGTGAACAAATTACAGGCAGGCAATTGACAAATAAATATTCAATACATATCATGATGATTACTATGTGATTTAATCAGGGCATTACGACAAAATACATAGACCGCTATCCAGCATGCATCTATGCCTAAATAATCCACCTTCAGGTTAGCATCCGCACCCCCTCCAGTATTAAGTTGTAAACAACAGACAATTGCATTAAGTATGGTGCGTAATGTAATCAACACAAATATCCTTAGACAAAGCATTGATGTTTTATCCCTAGTAGCAACAACACATCCACAACCTTAGAACTTTACATCACTTTGTCCCGGATTCAATGGAGGCATGAACCCACTATCGAGCATAAATACCCCCTCTTGGAGTTACAAGTATCAACTTGGCCAGAGCCTCTACTAGCAACGGGGAGCATGCAAGAACATAAACAACACATATATGATAGATTGATAATCAACTTGACATAATATTCTATATTCATCGGATCCCGCCAAACACAACATGTAGCATTACAAATAGATGATCTTGATCATGTTAGGCAGCTCACAAGATCTAAACATGATAGCACAAGAGGAGAAGACAACCATCTAGCTACTACTATGGACCCATAGTCCAAGGATGAACTACTCACGCATCAATCCGGAGGCGGGCATGATGATGTAGAGCCCTCCGGTGATGATTCCCCTCTCCGGCAGGGTGCCGGAGGCGATCTCCTAAATCCCCCGAGATGGGATTGGCGGCGGCGGCGTCTCTGGAAGGTTTTCCGTATCGTGGCTCTAGGTACAGGGGTATTCGCGACGAAGGCTTTAAGTAGGCGGAAGGGTAGGTCAAGAGGCGGCGCGAGGGGCCCACCCCATAGGGCGGCGCGGGCCCCCTCTGGCCGCGCGGCCCTATGGTGGCGGTGCCTCGTCGCCCCACTTTGTTATCCCTTCGGTCTTCCGGAAGCTTCGTGGAAAAATAAGACCCTGGGCGTTGATTTCGTCCAATTCCGAGAATATTTCCTTTGTAGGATTTACGAAACCAAAAACAGCGAGAAAACAACAATCGGCACTTTGGCATCTTGTTAATAGGTTAGTGCCAGAAAATGCATAATAATGATGTAAAGTATGTATAAAACATGTGAGTATTATCATAAAAGTAGCATGGAACATAAGAAATTATAGATACGTTTGAGACGTATCAACTATCTACATTGCTCAAAGCATGAACAAGCACATTAGAAGCTTGAGCATTGAGATATAAATTTTTCTCTTCCTCTAAAGATATATTTTTGGAATCCATCGGATAAGAAAAACCTATATCTACAATTTGCTCCATATGAGGGTCAATGGCCCGAAAATGACTAAGCATGCAAATTTTCCAAACATCATAATTTGTGCCATTGAATATAAAAGTGTGATCATGCACTAAATCTCTAGCCGACATCCTTACTCTCAAGGCGGTGAAGCATAAAATGAGAGACCGGGCTCTGATACCAATTAAAAGGACACGGATGCCGCCTAGAGGGGAGGTGAATAGGCGGTTTAAAACTTTTACGAATATGGCTTAACAAATTCGGAATAAAACTAGCATTTAACTTGTCAAGCATAAAACCTATATAACTAGGGTTCACCTATGTGCACCAACGACTTATGCTAAGCAATTCAAGCAACTATGTGATGGCAGGGTATATAACTTCAAGCACGAAGGCTATCAGAAAGTAAAGTGCATAAATAAAGAGCTTGGGTATAGGAATAACCGAAGTGGCGCGGAGACAACGATGTATCCCGAAGTTCACACTCTTGCGAGTGCTACTCTCTGTTGGAGCGGTGTGGAGTACATGTCACTCCAAATGCACGATGGCCACCATATTCTCCTCGAGAATTCCCACCAAAAGGGATGTCCTCGATCAAATATGGAACCTTAGGGTGGTCACCAAACCCGCACAAAGCTTAGGGCTATCTCCACAACTTAATTGGAGGCTCCCAATAAATCGCCACAAATGCCTTGGCCTTGAAGAATCTCCTCAACTTAATTGGAGTCCCCAAGAATACCACAAAGACCACTAAGCTGTCTAGGGTCCAAAGACCCAAGAGGAACAAGCTTCGGGAACAAGCTCCCGAAGTGAATATCTCACGAACTTTCACCTCCACGTATCACCATGGAGAAGTCAAACCGATGCACCAAATGCAATGGCAAGAACACCACAAAGATGATCCAATACTTCACTCTCAAATTCCAACAAAGCTACTAAAGCTATTGGGGGAATAAGAGAGGAAGAACAAACAGAAGAACACAAAATTCTCCAAGATCTAGATCCCAAAGTTTTACTCACAAAGAGATGATTTGGTTTGGTCAAAGTGTGGATCTAGATCTCCTCAATCTTTCTCTCAAATAGATGCAAGAATCATTGGATGGGGAGAAAGATCTCAAGCTCAAAGAAGTCAACAACAATGGTGGGGAAAAGCTTGAGAGAGAGGAGGAAGAAGTAGTCCAAAAAGAGAGAGAAAGGGCTTAAATAGGAGGCTCCATTTTTCTACCCGTTGGGGAGTAGGTGACATAGGCATCCCCAATGGGCCTGCCAAAGATGGTACCCGGGGTTTACTAAAGGCCCAGGACTCGAAGAATAAGAAGACTCGGAAGCCCATTTAGCGTTAAGGAAAAGATAGGTTGTATTAGGAAAGATAGAGATTTGTAATCTTACGGGTTGGATACGAAACCCTCCCGAACTCTGTAACTTGTATATTACGAAATCCTCGACTCCACCCTCTATATAAGGGGGAGTCGAGGAACAAAGAAAGGATCGAATCTACTGTCAACAGAACACTAGTTTTCATAATCGACGAGTACTTTTCGGCTGAAACCTTCGAGATCTACTTGCCCTCTACTTCTAGCAAAACCCTAGTCTACAATCTGTAGGCATTGACAAATTAATCCTTTGTCAATTGGCGCCGTCTATGGGAATTAGAGGTTGCAAGGAGCTGATCTCGATGGCACGTCCAGAATCGTCGACTTCGTCGGTGGCTAGCCATGCGATGGATCGAGGTAAACGAGAAAAAACTGATCTAGTCGATTTTATTCCTCACCCGCCCTCCCGTATGGATGCATGTACCTATCTGGAGGAGCCCATCATCATGACGTTCGGAGAATTCCGATTTGGCGTCAACAAGGAAGGATCCTACCGTCTCGAAGTTCCGATCTCGTCAGAATTTTCAGCGGTCGATTCTGACTTTTCTTCGAGTGATGAGGAGTTTTCGTCGCCACGCTTCATCGGCACCAAGGCAAGCGGAAAGATCGCCAAGACCTTCAGCAACACATCTTTCGAGTCGTCTGCGGACTCCTTTATAAGCAGCGATTCTGACAGCATCAACAGCTTCAACTTCATCGACAAATCTGCTGCCATCGGAAAGGTCTTCACCAATCTATATGATGGTGTCACCAATGCTGACAAAAATCAATACGCAAAATACCATCAAATCTGTGCAATTGAAGAGGCGGGCCGAACAGAACCAGAGACGTCAGAGGCTTTCGACGATTTGGGAAATCCATACGTCGATCCCGCTGATCTTAGAAGAGGATTAGGCACTAAATATGCTGGGTCTTCATCTCGCGCGAGGGTTCAACTCCCGCAGGAAGCATGGGACAGGGCCGCAAAAGCCATGGATGGTTCAGAACCAATGACCACCACTGCTACCGTACAAGAACTCCAAGCATATCAATATAGACTTGCTCGAGTGAGTAGAGAGCTGGAAAAACAGACAGCGTCCTTGAACAGAAGAAAAGAGGCAGCCTCGGCGTCCAGCAGGCGTCGAGCAGAACTCAGTCGACAATCAGAAACTTCGGGAGATAACCATAGAGACGCTCGAAGGAGAGCAAGATCTCGGCTGCAAAATATACCTGAAGAAGAGAGAGGAAACATAATTCAAAATCTCGACATGTCCTTCATGTCGATTGATACAAGGGGAAATATCATCCCGAAAACGCCAGAAGCAGGATACATGGCAACACAAGCTTACATCCTCGCGTCCAGACCACCCCCTGGGGATCCGAGAGAAGCATTGTTCAATATGGCAATGGCTGGAGTTGGAGTTATGGGAACAGCGTTTGCAGCCATGCCTCCCGAAGAAAATCCTAGGCAAAACAGTCCACGACCCACCGCAGTGGTTCAAGATCCACCAAGAACAAGTGGAGCAAGAGACACAGCAGTTCAAGTTAGGGTGGATAGAGCGCGACAAGAAAGAAGAGAACGTCAGCATTCACCAGAGGTTGCCGACGAAGGTATGTGTGGACTCCCGTGCTTTACAAGAAGAGTTCGAAAGACTCGAGTCCCAAAAGGGTTTAAGTTACCCGAGAATTTCAAGAAATTCGACGGCCTGCAGGATCCCGAGGATTGGCTCGTTGATTATCTCGAGATGGTGAAGCTAGTAGGAGGAACCAGAGCAACAGCCATGCAAAGTATCCAAGTTCACTTGAGTGGTGCCGCGAGATCTTGGATAAAGAAACTCCCCCCAGGCTCCATCGACAGCTGGGATAATTTCGAGGATATCTTCGTGAGAAATTTCCGATCCACCTGCAAGAAACCTGCATCATTGGAAGAGTTGAGGGCATGTCGACAGAAACACGACGAGTCGATGAGAAAATATATACAGAGGTGGAACATCATTAAAAACTCGGCAGAGGATATATCTGACGAGAGAGCAATAGACGCGTTCGTGGCAGGAATTCGGCGGGGAGATTTCGTCGAGGACTTAGGGAGAACTAACCCTAAGACAATATCAGCACTGATGGAGATAGCCAACAAGTGGGCAGATGGAGAAGACGCAATATATAACAAGCGACACAGGTCGCCAGAAGAGGATCGCGGTCGAAATTTTCAAAATAGAAGGCGATTTTCTCGCCAGTTCTACAACAACGACGCTCCTGGCCATATATCGGCTGGTTTCCGGGGAAATCCTGGAGGGAATAGTCGAGATGACTACCAAAGGAGTAATGAGCAACAAGGCGACAATAGAAGTGATTCTCGCGGTAACAGGCAAAATAGCGGACCATGGTATCAAAGACCTTATGTGTCCCCTGAGGAGATGATGAACGGTCCGTGCCAGATGCATTTTTATCTCGACAGCAACGGAAAGAGGCAGTCAGGGCATCTCCAAAAAGACTGCCGCAATTTTCAAGCAATGTTGCGAGCCGCGGGAATTGCAAATGCCCAAGCAATGAACAGAAACCCCCAGGGGCCAAGGAGTGAAATCCACCTTCCACCTCCTCCCGCAATCACGGACGAAAATCGGCACCAGCTCAGAATAGCGGCAGCACCACATCCACCACCATACGTTGATCCTAACTCCAATGGTGCGGTCTCGATGATTCAGAAAGCTAGGCCATCCAATTGGGCGCAGAAGGTAATTTCACGGCAAGTGTTCATGGCAGAGAAGATGCCCTCACCAACAGTTGAGTACCTAAATTGGTCAGGGCAAGACATTGGCTTCACAATTGCGGATCATCCACAGCAAGTTCCTCGACCAGGACAATCGGCACTCATCCTACCCGCAGTAATTGCTGGCTTCGACGTGTCGAGAGTTTTTATAGATGGCGGCAGCAGCTTAAACCTTATGTATGCAGATACATTGAGGAAGATGAACATATCCCTGGCAAACCTGAAACCAACTGATACACGTTTCCATGGGATCACACCAGAGAAGCCAAGTTATCCGTTGGGCAAGATCAATCTCGACGTTCAGTTTGGAACCCGAGAAAACTACAAGGATAGAGAATGCGGAGTTCGAAGTTGTAGATTTCCCGTCGCAATATCACGCTTTGTTGGGACGACCAGCATATGCCAGGTTTATGGCGGTACCACATTACACGTACCTATTGTGGAGGTTGCCTAGACCCAAGGGACCTATCACAATTAAAGGAAGCTTTGCGTTGTCTGATAAGTGCGACAAAGATTTTCATCGACTATCAGAAACTTTCGGGATGCAAGCGGAATATATGGCGCCAAGGCTCACGGATTATGATGTGCTGCCAGATACAGGGAGGTCTCTCAGGGAGCCAACCTTTAACACTACCAAGGATTCAAAAGAGGTGCAGATCCACCCGACGGACCCAAAGAAAACGACATCCATTGCAACAAACATGGATATCGCATAGGAAAGCGCGCTCGTCGAGTTCCTTTGTGAGCACTGGAAAATCTTCGCATGGCGTCTAGCTGACATGCCAGGAGTACCCAGGGAACTTGCCGAGCACCACCTCAACTTAGATCCTCTCGCGAGACCAATCAAGCAACCTCTGCGGCGTTTTTCGGAACCAAACCGCAAAGCTATGTTATCAGAAATAGATCGACTCAAAGATGCTGGTTTTATTAAAGAGATATCTACAGAAGCCACGTGGGTAGCTAACCCAGTGATGGTGCCGAAGAAACACACGAAAGTCCTTCGCATGGGTGTCGACTTTACGTGTCTCAATAAACACTGTCCTAAGGATCACTTTCCCCTCCCAAGGATCGATCAAATCATCGACTCCACGGCAGGATGTGAACGTCTTTCCTTCTTGGACGCATACTCGGTTATAACCAGATCAGATTAAAAGAAGAAGATGAAGCCAAGACAGCGTTCATAACACCGTACGACGTGTTTTGTTACAAAACAATGCCCTTTGGTTTGAAAAACGCGGGAGCAACATATCAGCGGATGATGCAGAAGTGCCTTGCAACACAGATTGGAAAAAATGTACAAGTCTACATTGACGATGTCATGATTACATCAAAGAAGGGGTCAACACTGATCGAAGATTTGAAGGAAACCTTCGACAACCTCGACAAGTTCTGCCTTAAGTTGAACCCGACAAAGTGCTCCTTTGGCGTTCCTGCGGGAGAACTTCTCGGATTTTTAGTATCAGCAAGAGGGATTGAAGCTAATCCCGAAAAAATACAGGCCATCGTAACTATGAGGAAGCCAACAAAGTTGAAAGAAATACAACAGCTGACGGGGCGAGTCGCAGCTTTAAGCGGATTCGTCGCCAGGCTAGGAGAAAAGGCGCTGCCGTTCTACGCATTAATCAAACAGGGGGAGAAATTTCAATGGAACGAGGAAGCAGATAGGGCCTTCGAGAATCTCAAGCGCACAATTTCGACACCACCAATCTTGGTGGCGCCTAAAGAGAAAGAACCTCTTCTTCTATACATTGCAGCCACACCTCAAGTGGTCAGCACGGTTCTGGTAGTCGAGAGAGAAGAAGAAGGAAAGCTCCATGGAGTTCAGAGGCCAGTATATTTCATCAGCGAAGTACTGTCGCCTTCAAAACAGCGGTACCCTCAATACCGAAGCGGCGTATGGAGTATTTACGACCAGCAAGAAAATTGCGACACTATTTTTCGGCGCACCCGATAATAGTGGTCAATGAAGCTCCTCTGTCAAATATATTGAACAACCCAGAAGCTACGGGTCGTGTCTCCCTTTGGGGAATAGAACTTTCCCCTCGGGACATCACGTATGAAAAAGAAAGGCAATAAAATCGCAGGTTTTACCAGATTTCATTGCAGAGTGGATGGAGCTACAAAATACGGGGCCTCCAGATTTATCGAGAACCTGGACTATGAAGTTTGACGGGTCCAAAAGGTTGGAAGGCGCCGGAGCAGGCGTGATATTGGTATCACCTGAAGGCGACAAGTTGAAGTATGTCTTACGGATGACGTTCCCAAACGCGTCCAACAATGAAGCAGAATACGAAGCTCTCATACACGGGATGAAGATGGCGAAGGCCTGCGGTGCAACCCGACTGAAAATTTTCGGCGACTCACAGTTGGTGGCACAGCAAGTTATGAACCAATGTGATGCAGTCAATGAGAGCATGATAGCATACAAGGAGATGTATAATGAGCTGGAAAAACTGTTTGATGGATGCGAGGTAAACCACATCAGCAGATTGAGTAATGACGAAGCCGATGTCCTTGCAAACATCGGGTCACAATGTCTCGCGATCCCTCCAGGCGTGTTTTGGGAAGAAATAAGCGAGAGATCAACAAAGCCAATGAAAACAAAGAAAAAGGAGAAGGAAGAGAAATCTTCGGGTACCACCAAAGAATCATTGGAAGAAGAAGAAGAGGAACAAGAGCTAGTCATGATGGTGCAAATTCCATGGATGCAGGCATACATATCATACATCCTAAGGAAAACAATACCCGACGATCCAGTTGAAGCAAGGCGAATAATTAGACGATCTAAAGCTTTTACTGTGGTAAAAGGGGAGTTGTACAAGCAAAGTATCTCAGGTGTGCTACAGAGATGTGTCACACCCGAAGAAGGAAGGATAATCCTGAAAGATGTACACGAAGGAATATGCGGGCATCATGCAAGCAGTCGAGCTATTGCGGCCAAAGTCTTCAGAGCGGGATTTTATTGGTTAACAGCAATTGAGGACGCGAAAGAAATAGTGCGAACTTGCGACGCGTGCCAAAGATTTGCCGCCAAACCTCACTCTCCGGCAGCAGAACTGATGCCAATCCCGCTGTCATGGCCCTTTGCTCAATGGGGTCTCGACATGGTGGGAAAACTACACAAAGCTTCGCCAGGAGGATATGAGTATATGCTCGTTGCTGTCTACAAATTTACTAAATGGATAGAAGCAAAGCCGATAAATTCACCGGACGGCGCGTCTGCAATCAAGTTTATGAAAAGCATCGTCTTTCGATTTGGAGTCCCTCACAGCATCGTCACAGACAACGGCAGTAACTTCACGTCTAAGGAGTTCAAAGCATATTGTGCAGAAGTGGGCATCAAACTAAGTTTTGCGTCTGTCGCACATCCGCAGACCAACGGTCAAGTCGAGAAAGCCAATGGCATTATCTGCAATGGTATCAAGAAGCGCCTGTTGGGACCATTGGAAAAAGCTCGGCATACTTGGCCAGAGGAGCTGCCAAGTGTGTTGTGGAGTATTCGAACAACACCAAACACGGCGACGCAGGAGACGCCGTTTTTCCTGGTCCATGGAGCTGAAGCAGTATTGCCGATAGAAATAGAACATGATGCTCCGAGAGTTACACAATATGATGAAGAAACTTCGAGAAAAGCCTTAGAAGATGATGTCGACGCACTTGATGAAGCTCGAGACGAAGTCCTATCACGAGTTCCCAAATATCAACAGGACCTGAAAAACTACCACAGTCGACGATTGCGACCGAGGTCTTTTCAAGTTGGCGATTTGGTCTTGCGACTCAACCAAAAAAGTCATGAAAAACTCGAGTCACCATGGCTTGGACCTTACATCGTCACAGAAGTAATCGAAGGAGGAGCATACAGAATCAAGGACAAGAAGACGGGGATTGTTGAGCCAAATCCTTGGAACGTGGCGCAACTCAGGCGTTTTTACGCTTAGATGCCGAAATATAGTCTCCTCTGTAAACATACAATGTACTCGAAACGCCCGCGAGTTTTCAGACGCACTCTTTTCCTTTTTCGGGGCACCGAGTGGGGCCGGGAAAGGTTTTTAATGAGGCGGGCTCGCGGTGCTGCAATATAATAAAGATAGTGGAACTATATATCTTTTCGACAGGCTCGGGGGCTTCCCCCTACAAGATACAATATATATATACACGGTGCCGACAAAATACAACTAGCAAAAATATCTCGCCTTGGTATAAAATACCTCGCTAAAATAAAAATATATCGACAAACAGTGGTCAACATAAAGCTCGGGGGCTCATACCCACAAAAATAGTACAGTATTTATTTTTCCTTGGGATAACCTCGCATTATAAAAAAAAATACTGCCATCAAAACGCCCGGGGGCTTGGCATCGAAAATAAAAACATAGTGACTTTACAGTACAAAAATACATACACAAGATACAATTCTTGGAACAGCTTATTTTCAGGGATTTCCCAGTATATTGTCTATTGTCAAGCGCTCATTATTTATAGCACGAGTGCTATGCTCAGCGTAGCTACCCTTCACGAAGAATTCGGCGTCCATCCGAAGAAGTTCATCCATCATATCTTCGGGAACAGGAGTAACAATATCATCATATTTGCCGAAGTTCTTCTTCCTCTTCGCCATCTTGGCCAAGCACTTTGGAACAATCTGCCCCACGTCTAACTTCGGGTAGCAGATTTTTATCATGATCATAGCAAATCTTGCGCCGGCGACCAATTGGGCCCGCACAAAGCCGTGGATTCGAGGAGCGTCCCGAAATTTGTCCATTAAAGCGGGAAGAGTCTCCGGCATCTTGTTGCGAGGAAACATGGTGCCATAGACCGGAGACAAAGTCCTTGTACGAAGTCGAGATAATCGCGAACCTGGAGTGCGCGATCCTGAAACCTGACAATCTGGCGAGTTCGTTCAGGCGTGCCCCAAAAACTTGAACCATGATCCTTGGCAAGCCGAAGAAGTACATTGGACCGAGCCTCGACACGTTCATCTTCAATAATAGCATCCAAGAAAGAACCTGTTTTCTGGCAAGAATTAGTGGGTAACAAGGAGATACATAAATAAAGGTACGAGAAAGATAATGAAGCACACCTGCCATGTCCAAGCTAGCATCTGTTAGCAGTTGAAGCATAAAATTTTCTCGAGACGTAGATGCAGCAGCCTCAGCAACGGCGGCATCCTTCTCAATTATAGCATCTTGAGCTTGTTGGCGCGCAACCTTTTCCCTCTCGGAGGATTTCCGAGATTGTTCCATAAGGATAAGTGATTGCTTCTTCATGGACTGGCGCTGTTGTTGAAGTTCTTTCAAATCTTCTGCCGAATTTTTAATAGCAGAATCTTCAACAAATTTAACAGCGACAGGGGTTTTCTTCGAAGGAGACGAAGGAAAAACCTCGGAAGGACCAGGAGTTGACGTATAGTTGTCAAAAATTAACTGAAAAAAAAAGAAATTTCGACATCAATCATTGAGCAAAAGATAGATTTCCATTCATTCTCATAATATATACATGTTTATTACAAAAGAAGGACCTCTAGAGACCTACTGAAGCAGTCATCGCCAATAACACTATGGCGACAGTGCCAAAAGAAGGAGATAAACTAAAAAGAAAAAAGCAAAGGGGCATTCAACTAGACCTCCGGCTTTGATGAGCTAGGAGTTGAAGATGGCTTGATCCCGAGATAAGACAGGATTTTCTTCGTGTTGGGCTTTGCTGCCTTGATCAACGATCGCTATTTTGTCTGCTCTATCTGTTCCGTGTCGCCTACTTTCGCCCAGTCGATAGTCTGTTGGCTATCAGTGACCAAGGCAACAGTGCTTTCAACAGCGACCTTCATATTTTCCTGGCGCATCTTCAGCCCAAGATCTTTTGGTAGATTAAAGCACTTGGCAAGAGCGAGGAAAGTCGCGGGTTCCTCTTTCTTCGGGAAGAAGTAGGGGAAAAGTCGCGACAGCCCTGCTTTAGCTTGATCAATGCCCTCGCGTGCTTCTGTTCCATGAAACTCAAGGATCGAAACGGCGTCAAGAAGAGGATCATTGTCGGGATCTTCAAGCTCAAATTCTTGAGAGGTTTTACCTGTCAAGATAAAAATTTATTGATCAACAAACGAGTGCAGGAAAGAAAGTCCAAAGGACGTGAAGTGGTTCAGATACTTACTGACAAAGCGACGATTTTGTGACCTAGACGCTTAAGGATCGTTTCCTCACGAGCAGATTGTGCAGTTATATGCTCGCTTAGCGAAGTTTCGGCATCGTGAAGTCTCTTCCTAAGATCTTCGACACCAGCAGCATCGGTCTTAGCCTTGTCAGCCTCTCGTCTAGCTTGAACGGCATCTGATTCGGCCTTCTTACGAGCCTCTTCACTTTGCTCTAATTTTTGAGCAAGTGTATTGGCACGCTCGTTGACCTCCGCCGAGTTTTACGCCAAGAAAGTTGAAATTAGTTAAAAACATCGACAACAAAGGAGTAAGAAAGCGAGGAGCAAAAAGAAGCAGCCAGGCATTACCTTCGGTCTTGTCGGCATATTCACGGTACCCAATGAATTGGGCACCAATACGAAAAAGCTCTTTGATCATAGGCTGTTAAAGAAGGATAAATAAAGAAAATGTCGGTATGGGAAAAATATGATGGCACACAGAAGAAAACGGAGGAAATATAGACAGTGACAAGAAAATTAAGAACTTACATCATCCAAGAGAGGGTTAGAGGAGCTACTCAATTGGAGAGTAGGCTCCGGGATTGTTTCAATCCTTGCCCTTTTTGGTGAAGGGACAAGGGGGCTTGAAGGAGGAGTAGCAGCGCCGACGTTTTGTTGAGGAGGCGAGGATTCCTCTCCTTCAACTGGCGTCTCCGAGACGACTAGAGTTTGTGACGTACTCGTTCGAGCAGCCACATCAGAAGCTGGTACTTCCTCCTCATCATCACTGCGATTAAATGTTGGCAGCATAAAAAGCAAGATAGAAAAAAATCTTCAAGTGCAATAAAAAAAAGAAAGGGGACTTACGAACTGATGAGGGTCTCAAGGTATGGATCATAAGCTGCCTTCTGACGTGAAGGAGCAGCTTCTTCGGGTTTGGAGGTGCCGGAATCTTTGACATCATTCCTTTTCCTTTTGTTCTTTGGAGAAACAGCAGGAGGAGGAGATTGTGCTGATGCAGTGGCTTCAGAGGCAGCCTCCTTTTCATAAGATCCCGCAGATTTTCGAGAATCTGCGGGTTCATTCACAAAAGAGGGGGCATCTTGGTTGTCGTCGGATATAACGGCCCTTTCCTCGACATCCCCACCTTCAGGAAGGGGAGGAAGCGAGACAAGATTTGGATGGTTCTATATAAAAACAAGGGAAGATGTTAAAAAAGGAGTTACAAAAAGATAGCAAGGCAGTAACAAATTAAACGACAAAGTTTACCTTGGGAAGCGCATTGGTGGCGCTATATGGTTTTACACGACAAGAAGAAGGGACAGAATCTTTTTTGCTGAGAGAGGAGATTTTTCGGACAAGCTTTTCTAAGTTCTTGACCTCCAAATTCGTCGACAACCGATATATGTCCTCGTCGCCAGCATAATTCCAGAGAGGGTATTTGCGAGCCTGAAGAGGCTGCACTCTGGTTCTAAGAAAATACGCTGTAATTTGGATACCTGACAATTCTTTGCCGCGAGTATTTTGCAATTCATGGATGCGAGTCATCAAGGCCTCTGTCGAAGTTTTTTCTTCTTCGGTAGCCTCTGCATCCCAAGAACGGCGGCGAAGGATTTTCTCGGCACCATCGAAAGGAGGAATGTTGTCTTCAGCACATCCATGGTTCTCCTCCTGAATGTACAACCACTTCTTGCGCCACCCTTGAACTGAGTCAGGGAGTTTGACGTCGAAGTAATCGACTGTGGGGCGAACAGAAATAACAACGCCGCCTATATTATAGGCGACATTGGGAGAGCCATTGCGGCGACAAAAGAAAATGCGCTTCCATAGTGCCCAGTTAGGCTCGACGCCAAGGAAGGCCTCACAGAGGGTGATGAAAATGGAGATATGGAGGATTGAGTTGGGCGTAAGGTGGTGAAGTTGAAGACCGTAAACAAAAAGCAGTCCACGGAGAAAAGGATGAATGGGGGCGGAAAGACAGCGGATGAGATGATCGACGAAACTTACCCGATACCCCATTGGAGGGGTTGGGTAGCTTTCTTCACTAGGGAAGCACACCGCCTTAGGATTCTTGCTAATCCCCAGCTTCTTCAAGAGATTGACGTCCTGGGTGGAAATTTTGGACCGTTCCCATTCCGCGCTTCCCAGATCTACGGCAGCCATTGATGATTCAGGCGTGCTGTGCTTGATCAACCGACGCGGTGGCATCAACAATGGCGCAGGAATACAGCTTGGAGAAGATGAGCTTAAGGAGTTATGGGGCACAGGGGGAGATTTTGCAGAGGAGAGTAGGAGAACGGCGCGAGCGGAAGTGCTCGAGGAAGAAGAAGGAGATCTTATATAGAGGTGCGGCGAAGCGTCGGACCGTTGGATAGGAAAAGAGGTGCAGCAGATGATAACCACGTAGACACAAGGGTAAAAAAGTATTTTAACACTGGAGAAGTTACGGAACGTGTGCCAGGAAAAGCGGAGGACGTGTGTCCCCCACCTACACGACGTGTCAAGGTAATGGATAATTTGGGCCCGCAAGGCAGCGGGAGAAAACTTCTCGCAATTTTCGGATTTGCAATCGTGGCTATCATCAGCAATGACGTCATGTTGGTAAGAAAACAACTCGACTAAGAAGCTGGGCGAGAATATCGACAACGCAAGATTATTTCGAGAGCCTTTGATCAAATACAAGTTTTTGCCCAAATGCTCGGGGGCTACTTTGGAAAAATAGAAAACTTCGAATATGACAAGATAGAAATGGCGAGAGCCTATGACCAAATACAAGCATTTGTTCATAGCCTCGGGGGCTACTCCCATCGGGAGCGCTGGTCGCGCACCCGATAGATATAAAAATTTATCGAGAAGGATTACAAATATAGCGGCAGAGGATATTAATCTGTGGAGCCTACACCCAAGCACAAGTTCTTGGCTGTAGCCTCGGGGGCTACTCCCATCGGGAACGCTGTTCGCGTGCCCGATGAATTTTGATCAAAATAAAGAAACAGAAGTGAGTATATTTCGAGCTGCACAGACAACTCTGCATATACTCCCATCGGGAAGACAAAATAAGTCATCAAATATGACTCGATAAAATGTGCTATTCCAACAGCCGAAAAGCACTCGACAAAATATTCTCAGAGCGCTATAAGTCGCGAATAAATCTCTGAATGCCGCAAAACTTTGCGAAGGTAAGACCCCAGATCCGTTCTGAGCGGCGTGGCACCGTCTCTGACGGCGGATTGCTACTTTTTTCCGTATCAACAGATACGAAGAAAAATCCTAACGGACGCGTTAGGTACCCGATAAAATATGACTGGGACTCGACAAAATGGTAAGACCTTAAGCGGCACCTGTCGAAGTTTACACCAGTATTCCGAGATCATGTCCAGGGACGTGATCTTGAAGTAGGTTTTTGCGGATTGCCACTAGAGCAGTTAACTAGTACACGATCCGTCGGATGAACTAGCCCCAACTACCGATATCCCTGTACAAAATAATATTTTCATATCGAAAGATTATGTAATGAGTAAAATTGGAGATTTTCCCTGATTCTTCGATTCAAGAAAAATCTCGGGGGCTACTGACATAGGCATCCCCAATGGGCCTGCCAAAGATGGTACCCGGGGTTTACTAAAGGCCCGGGACTCGAAGAATAAGAAGACTCGGAAGCCCATTTAGCGTTAAGGAAAAGATAGGTTGTATTAGGAAAGATAGAGATTTGTAATCTTACGGGTTGGATACGAAACCCTCCCGAACTCTGTAACTTGTATATTACGAAATCCTCGACTCCACCCTCTATATAAGGGGGAGTCGAGGAACAAAGAAAGGATCGAATCTACTGTCAACAGAGCCCTAGTTTTCATAATCGACGAGTACTTTTCGGTTGAAACCTTCGAGATCTACTTGCCCTCTACTTATAGCAAAACCCTAGTCTACAATCTGTAGGCATTGACAAATTAATCCTTTGTCGGTAGGTGTGACCTGTAGTACCAGCCAGGTTGGGCCGGTACTACCGGCCGTGCTCGACGTGGGGCGCACAGACGGAGGCGATGAGGCGCACAGGGGAGGAGCCATGGGCCGGGGGGAGGCCGGAGGCTCCAGCCAAGGTACCAGCCCGAGTACCGCCGAAGCCCCCAAACCTCCTGGGCAATTACTATGAGCCAGTGCTCATTTCCGTTACCGCGGGCGGTACCACGCCCGGAGGCTCCGGCCGTGGGAAGGCTGGTGGTACCGCCTGCACCTCCGGGCGCTGCTCCCTCCTCTCCATTTCCTTTTCTTTTAAACTCAAATTTGAAATGCAAATAACTTGAGCTTGGAAAAATCCAAATGAGACGAAACCAATTTTGTTAGAAAGAGGACGACAAAAGCTACCCCACAATTTTGTTGGAAACTAGTGGGGGTTGATTTTCTATTAATTTTAGAGGTGCAACACCTCAATACGAGAAATCGAGAAAAACACCAAACTCGAAAACGCAACAGGTGATCTATGCGAAATCCATTTTCGATGAACTAGAGCTTATCATGGAAATAACCACAAGCTCTAAAACACCACATGGATAAGATCCAAATAACAACCAAGAAAGATGATGCAAGGATGCAAAGGTTTGACCGTACTCCGAGCGATACGACCGAGTTACTCACTCGAGAGCCCCTTGATAGTACGACCATTATCCTATAAACCGGTCTCCCAACTAAACAACGAGACAGGTAAGAAAGAAACCCTATCAAGAGCAAAACTTAACCTTGCGCATTCCACTTGAGCTCCATGATGAAGATCTTGACCGCAACAAGGATGGAACGCCATTCTTGATTGTGCTTGCTTGATGTCTTGCGGATTGCTCCCCCATAATCCACTATAGGAGATCTTCTTCTTCGGTGCATCTTCACATATCCATGAGTACATATGAATGGCAAGCTTCAAGCATGTGAGCTTTTCAAGTTGACTCATCTTGAACTTGCGCCTCATTTCTTTGTATTGCAACCTTGACGCCAACTAATCGTTCAAGCATTGCCTTAGAGACAACTCCTACACATATAACTCAATGCAACCATTAGTCCATAGGGATTATCATTAATTACCAAAACCACACATGGGGGCTCTATGCACTTTCACAAGTGAAGATTCTCTTAGGCTTTCATATTTGTGTGTGTATGTTGTCTGTGTGTGTGGGTGGGGGGGGGAGGGGTTCTAGCTAGATGGGGAGTACAACTTTGTAGAGAAGTCCCCAAAAGAACTAGGCCTCAATGGTTCACTCATATGTAGGTTGCTCTATGTTAAACTATCATGCGAGGGGCATGTTCCCGATTTTTCTCTAGTTAGCAGGGTTTCTTTTCGTTTATGAATAAACATGTTATGTTTCAAAAATAAATCTATATTTTTCCCCATCTCAAAAAATATTTTTGTATTCTAAGTGTGTGGGAGATATCATATAGCTGATTCTTAGAACTTAGATGTTTGTTAGATTTTTCAAACTTGGCAAAGTTAATTTAATTTTCAAAATAAATAGTGTAGTAAGAGAATGGATAAAAATTTAATATGATTATTTGCATTCTACGTGCAACCGTAAAACAAAGTTATATCCTACAAGTTGTGTAACTTGTATTAGACACATCCTTTTTGTATCGTTGCTTTATTTTGTACAGCTTCTCCAGCTTGCAAATGATACCACTTTGTTACGAAAATTAAGGGATAAACTTCCAATTTTCCATCAAATTCTTACCCGCATGAAATGCTTTTTTTTGTAAGGTTTCCTAAATAAGTTTTGTATTGACGAGCTTCTAATTAGCACTTTCTATGGCGAAAGGAGTATTTTTCGTGTCAAAACGCAATTGAGCATACCATAAGTATAAGTACAACCCTAACGGATTCCGTATATCCCCTTTCAGTCTAAATTTAGGCGATCTTCTGAAAGAGCAAAGTCTTCCCTAGTGTTTTGCGTGTTCGATAACAACACTAGAATATGAATTTAGCGTGTGCATAGTTGTTGAAAGATATGTAGGTACACGGTGTTCTCGTGACCCACTCAAGATCGAAAGACCAAGATCATAGCTAGACATAGTTCATAGGTTTTTCGGTTATTTGTGTGTGTGTCGTGAGGCAACAGTACTAGTGATGAGAGCGGTAGTACCACTACCACCTCCAGCACCAGGTACACGCCAGCTGGAACCATTGTGATGGTACTACCGGTTCCCCCGCGGAACCGGTACTACCGCTTGCGTTACCGCTGGTGATACCGGCCACAAGGCCTTTACCCCTGGAAGTGTTACGGTACCTTGTGCGGTACCACGACCAGAACCATTGCTTGAGTCACTCTTGCAACCGAATCGCGGTAGTACCGGTCGAGGTACCGATCAGGTAATGTATCTGCTTCCCAACGAACGGCACTGCCGCACCTGGTACCGCTTGGTTCCGTAAGGGATCCAGTACGCAAAATACCATGACCGGTACCTTGAGCGGTACCAGACCCGGTAATACCGGTTGTGCAGGATTTTCCCAGTTGATGGGAGTAAAGGTCGTATGGACATGGTAGTACCGCTCACCAGAGCGGTAGTACCGGTCATGCGGGATCAGTGGAACGCCTGGATTTTGAACGACCCTATATAAGAGGGGTCATCTTCCCCAGCTCGCCCAAGCATCTTTTCACTTTCTCTTCTCGATTGTTGCTGAGCTCAAACCTAGAGGGTCTCTCTCCCCATCCAACCAATCAAGCCCATACTTTGAGGAGTGGAGGAGGGGGTCCCGATCTACACATCCACCAAGAAAGAATTCGCCAATCCCACCTAGTCCTTTGTGGATCTTGTAATCTAGGGTTTCTTTGTGGGATCTCTTGAGATGAGCCATTATGGAGACTAGCTTGGTGTTGTACTAGTCTCACAGGGTGTTGGGAGCCTCCGACTATTATGGAGCTCGCCCCAACCTTGTGTGAAGGAACCGCCGCCTCGACCGGCCTTGATAGTGGAGAGGTGAAGACTTCTTTGTGGGGTTTTCACGAGGAACAAGGTGAAGCCTTCATGGCTATTGGAACCTTAGTGGTCCACACCTCCTCAACGCAGACGTACTCCCTTTTGTGAGAGGAACTACGGTAAACACATCGTGTCTCGTCTCCACTACCGTCTGCCCGGTTGTCTCGCTTCCCTAACACTTGTTCTTACGTGTTCCTATTGTTTTCCTTGCATTGCATCATATTAGGATCACCGTACTTTGATAAAGTTATCACCTTTGCTTCCGCATCGCCTAAAACTAAAAAGGACTAAAATTGGTATAGCGCCTATTCACCCCCCCCCCTCTAGTCGCGCCATGATACATTCACTTTCCTATTTAGGGCTTCTTTGATTCAGAATATCTTCATAGGGATTCTGCAGGATATTTTTACGAATTTTGAATATGATAGTTGTTTGATTTACAACATGGAGTCCCATAAGAATTTTCCTTAGGAGTGTTTTGCTCTCAAAACTCTTTGTAAGAACCCGCTAGTTTCACTTGAGGAGTTATACAAAGTCTTGTGGATAAAGATCATGTGGGATTAGAATGTTTATGATATTGCAATCGTGTGTATTTTCTAAGGAATCATGAGAGTCAACGAGACCGTTATTATAAGTTAGGGCTTGTGGTTGTCCGTTCACTCATCTCTTCATCCGCTGGCCGTCTGCCGCCTCTCTATGTTGTCCCGCGTCACGGAATTACCTTCTTGACAATTGTTTGAAATCATCTAAGCTTGCATAGGGGTTCTTGGTCATATGGTTCTTGGCGTGGCACATACACCTTTGCTAGTATAGAGAAAATACCTAGTATGTGCTGCACATGCACCTTGCTATTATCTCGAAAGTCTCTAGAGGATGTCCAAAACTAGCCAATCTTTTGAGCTCATCATAAGCATACCGATAGCATAATTAAGGTACATGGCAGTATATATGTAATGTCGGCAACCAAATACAAAAATCAAACCAGGATGGATCGGATACCTAGCGGGCCGTCGCTATACGGCGGGCACGGGCCCTCCTCTCTCCTCGTTCGGCAACCACTGCCGCGTGCGTGCACATACGATCTGCACTATCCAAGCCTGAAAACCCTCATCCGCTGACTCACTCACCTTCTAGCGCAGCAACTTCAGAGAAGGCAGTCCATTAGGAGATAAGGATCCGGCGAAAAGGCAGAAAATCAACAAGAAGCTCGGTCCATTTTGCAATGATAGAAGGAAAAGAAGGAAAATCTCAGCCTTGCCTTTTCCATGTCTCGAGAGTTCAGACTGACCCAGTGATCGAGTCGAACAAAGCAACACAAAAGCGGCAACAGAATCTAGCTAGGAGCGCAACAACACGGAGCGGCGCCTCAAAACAACAACAACAACTTGGATCCTTCCAACGCTTGCAGCGGCATCTCAACCGTGACGTGCAACTTGCAGCCGCCCGAACCGAAACAGGGCAAGCTCTCTGTGGCTCGAAAGCAACGGCGCCGGAAAGGCAGCAGCTTTACCTAACTTTGCCAGCTCCAGATAAGTACACAGCCGATCTGCATCACCGTTTTCAACAGTCTTCATGACTCTGTAGACTGCAACGAACACAGGACCTGGGATGCTATGTTCCACAGATGCTGAGATAGACATGAGAGAAGCACTGAATCTAGAGCATATTGTATACTTATCCAGGAAACTGAGAAAAATTATTCTTGGCAGTTTCTGCTAGCAGCAGAGAAGTTCTCGGAAATCCAAACTGGCTCCCGGGTCTATTTGCTCTCCCTACTTGAACCAACCAGCAGACGACAGTTGGTCCCCCGGCTGTGTATATGCTCATGTATTGGACTTGGTATCCAGATTATTGAACCGTAGTATTAGGCTCAGAGTCCAGCACATTTATTACCAGCCGCTAGCCACAGGTGCAAGTACAGACTACGGACGAACGTGTTGGACCAACGTAAACGTCTGGTACCGGTTTCGCTTGAGCATATCCGAAAACAAAAACAAAAAAGCTGGAGCATTAAATTACACGAGTTCAGAAATGATGGAACCTTTTACCTGAAGCTTACTTAAGAGCATCTTCACCGGCGGCCTTGATAGCGCTCCCGATAGCGTTTTGGGGGCCGGGAGATAAAATGGACTCGCACCAGCACGTCTCTAACGGCGCTGGTCAAATTTCGAGCCCAATAAAATCGCCGGCAACCCCGTGCCGGCTCCTTCGTCAAGGGCGCGAATCAGGCGCGCCGGCGTCTCGCGGAACGACGGTTTTCCCGGATGAGGTGCCTTGTCAGCGAGAAGACGCGGCGGTTCGCATCGGAAACGACGCGGGGAGGTTAGTCATCGGCGTTAATGGCCTCCCACATGGAAACCCAAACGGCGAGGGCGGTGACTGGCCACGCGACGTCCACCTACCTTACCGACGCGCCTTCAATGCGCGTTCGCCGCATCCCTTGAAACCCCACCGGCGCACACTTCTCGCTTTTCCCCGCCGTTCAACCCTAGCCGCCTCCGTCCTCAACCTCCGCGCGAACCACCCACGCACCCCGCCGACACGATAGCGTACAACGACCAGGCCGGCGGCAGCGGCGGCGGCATGCTCCGCTCAACGCAGCTAACCTTCGACGAGGCCGACGTAGTGTACTGGCACCGCATCCCCGTGCCAGTACAGTACAAGTTGCCGCACGGCTGGCACGTCTACAATGGCGGCTTCGCCGTGCCGCCGCCACCACAAGGACCACAGACGCGGGCCCTCGCCAGGAAACGGCGGGCCGAGATGACGCCGGAGGAGAGGAACCTGCCGAAGAATGCCCTCGAAAGCCCGTCCTGGGCACGCCGCTTCGAACATGAGCACGCCGTCGAGCTCGCGCGGACGGACAACCTCTCGGGCGGCCGCTTCAACAATGTTGGTCACCGTGCCTGGTGGTACGGCCGCTCCGTCGACGACAAGCTTCGCCAGTACGGCTTCCGTCCGCGCGTCCGCGGGCAACGGGAGCCGATGTACTTCCCGCAGGCGGCGACCATGGCGTCGGCGCCTACCCTGCAGAGGGCACCTGAAAGGACCGTGGCGTCTAGAAGCTCGCGCATCGGATCGTCGTCTGTCGTCGCGCGCACGCGCTCTGCCGCGCCCGCGCCTCCTTCCGGAGGCGTCGTCATCCGCGATGAGGCGAGGCGCGCGTCCTCTGCTCCGGCTCGTCGGACGACGGGGTCGGGCCGCCGCTCCCGCGTCAAGGAGGAGGACGCCTCGCCACCACTTCCGCTGGCGAAGAAGCAATGGTGGGAGAAGGAGGCCGAGGCGCAGGCGGCCCTTCGTGGCGACGACGACGAGGAGGAGTTCCCCGCCCTACAGTACATTGTCGGCCGCTCCGTCGACGAAGACTACCGTCACATCACGATCGACCCGCGGCAGGCGGCGGTGTGATCCGCCAAGGACCATGGCGCCAACTACGTCGATCTCGCCAGACCATCCGAGCTGCCAGCGCCAAAGAAGGAGAAGGCTGACGAGAAGGAGGCCGAAGACGTCGACAGCTGGTCCTTCATGTCATCCAGCGGCGACGATCTGGACTTCAGCGCCTTCAACTCCCAGCGCCGCTAGATGTTTTTTTAGTTTTTTAGTTTGAATTCACGTTAAATTTGTATAAATTTCGTTCGAACTTTGTATGAATATCGTTTTCAACATTTCAATTTGATTTTTTAAATCTATCGGGGCCGCCAGTTTGGAGGCACCGATATGGGAGCAGCGTTTCCAAATAGAAGATTTTGTGTCGGCGCCTCCCATACGGCAGTACCAGCACTCCTGCCGGCGCCTATTTGAAGACTACCGGTGGAGATGCTCTAACTCTTGGTAAACATCGACTCAATACATGAAACCAGTACCTTGAGCAAGTGTTCCTCTGATGGCAAGCGGCCGTCGATTTATGCGAACCAGCTGGACCTTCTTCCGCGGCGAGCTGCTTTTCACTAGGGCGCCCATTGGTTGATGCTTTTTTTGCGGGGTTGGTTGTCGATCACTGCTTCTTGGCTTCTTTGTTCGCACCGGCCACTTCTCCCACAGTTTCTTCACCAGGATATGCTTGAGTCTACCTCGCAAGTCCTCATAGATCAGAACCTGCAATACAAAATCGAGGGCAGGGTTTGAAGATTTGATCTCCAAAATCAAACACAAAAAAGTGCAATTTAAGAGCATCTCCAACGGTTGCCCAATAGCAACCCTCATAGCTAAATTAGGGTCGTCGCGTGTTTTTCGGCTCACACGAGGCTTTCCATGATTCGCCGGTGGGTTTTTGAGTCCAATAAAACCGTCGGTAACCCTTGCCCATCCTACAGATAGGGTGTGAACGGGCGCGCCTACGCCTTGTGCCACGTAGGTTTTTGATAGTAGCGTTGTCCTGGCAGCGACACAAACTCCGCGTTACATTTTAAATGACCGCGTAGAGGAGGCCGATTCTCGTCTTCAATGAACGTGTTGGTTTCCCGAGGCGGCAATATGGCGGGAGAACGCCAGTTTGCTCCACACGGCAACGACAGAGCTGTCGCCGTCTTCAATGCGCACACCGTCCTCAATTATAACCCCACCCTTCTTTGTGTGCCCTTCTCCATTCATTCTTGTCGTTCCTCCAAAAACCATCACCGCCACCCACCTTCTTCTCGGCAATGGCACACAACCACGAAGTCGGGGGCAACGGTGCCGGCGGGCTGGGACGACGAGCACCACCCAGCACCGCCTGTAAACCTCAATCTTTGAGGAGGCGGCGGTGCATCAAAAAGTGGCCTTCTTGTGATGCGGTATTATCGGCTGCCACACGGTTGTCACATGTATAACGGTGGGTATGTGGTTTCACCGTTGCTGGAGGGGGCATAGCTCCGCGCCCTGATCATGGAGCGAGCGTAGCTGCCCCAGTAGCAGCTGAACGACCCAGCATGGGGGCCGAACATCCAAGAGTGGTTGGGCGTGTTCCAGGGCAAGGGAGAAGTGAAAAGAGCCTGCTTCGCCATCGCAGACTCCGAGCGTTTCAACCGCATCGTCCGGCGAGCGTGGTGGCACGAGCAAGATGTCAACCAAGCGTTCGCCATGCATGGTCACCACCCCCGACACGACCACATTTTCCAGAGAGCGTCCTTTCCCGCGTAGTCCCGATCAGGTTCAAGCTCGTACATATCGGTGTCGTGCCATCGTTCCTTGCCGTACCCACCACCACAAACCTCTAGTGGAATGGTCATCCTTGAGGCACCGCACGGGCTTTCTTCTGCCCCGACGGCGGTGTCCTTCGCTCGAAGAAAGAGGAGCATTCGCCGCCACACGAGTGCATGTACCTTCGGCTCCCGAAGAAGGAGGTGTCCATGAAAAAGGAGAAGGTCGTCATCCCGGTGCTGCCACCATCAAGGGAGAAGAAGTGGTGGGACATCGAGCTCGAGATCTAAGCGACGCACCACGTGCCAGATGACCCAAAAGACGCGTCGGGCTAGACGACACTGATGAACCACTTGTACAACACGGTACCGGAAGCCGGCGACATTTTATGGAGTGGTGGTCGGAGACGGATAGTGGAAATGTAGTCGTCTTCTTGGACGAAATGTCGGCGGCTGTGCCAGGTCCGACTCCAAATGAGTAGAACTACGACAGACTCGACGATGCATTAGCCTCCTCCAACTACGACGATGGCGTGGAGAGCACGACCTACCGGGCCTTCTATTTGTTTAAGATTTTTAATGTTTTAATTTAAATTGCACAATCTTTTGCAAAAAAATTAATGAACTTCTGTATCTATTTAAATTTATGAAGTCTTCAAAGAAAACTTAAATTTTTGGCGGCTGATATTATGGGACTCCCCAATGTGAAACGGCCGGCCCTATTTATTCTTAAATTTATGAAGTTTTCAAAGAAAACTTAAATTTTAATGTATGAACAATGTTATATAGGCACTGCTGCTGACGCTTATTTGGGAATCACAAGTAAAGATGCTCTAAGGATGATTTTAATTATCCCCTAGCCGAGAAGAAATTTCATTGCTTTATACGGGAGAGAGGCTGCTCATGTTTTTTCGTCGTAAGAGTCCACAAACCACGAGGCTGCAAAAAGGGAATTCTCGTTGGATACAAATCTGTACCATTCACTCCCCTTTTTTTTTGCTGTTGTTAATTACCAGGATGCAATTTCACGAGTCATTATGTACCGACGGTACAGGAATGGCCTGCCCACGCCACGTTCATCTCTCTACCCCTGGTCCATTAAATCTCATACGATTCACGTACGTGTAACCAATTTTCTACCCATATGTATTCCTTCACCAAAATCAAGTGGCACACCACCCTATGCGCTAGTGGACCAATCACCACGCGGGAGCACGTGCGCCCGAGAGCCAAATCGCTGCTCCCAGAAGTTCTTCATATGAGAAACTTCATAAGGAAAACTGAAAGACTGGGAATTTGCACGGATCTGGCTTAGCATCGACTGTTATTATTTCATCCTGGCCATAAGCGGGGCAGTAAATATTTTACACAAAATGGGGGCATGTCGAAGGAGAGCAGGGAGGATCTCGCTACGGATCCTCGCCCATGCATGATTCCTCTCCTCCTCCTCCTCGCCCTGTATTTTTCTTTCCTACTAGACTAAAAGCTAAGAACTTGGCAACAGTAACAATTTACAGCAGAGGTCTGATCGATCGGAATCCCTTGTTCGCTGATCTCACTTCATCGGGAGGCTTCTGAAGTCGAGCATGCCGGCCCTGAGGCCGAGGAAGTTGCTGCTGCACACGCACTCGGCAGCTCGGCCCAGGCCGCAGCGGAAGCAGAGGGCGCCACCGCCCTGCAGAGGCATAGGCTCCGTCTTCACCGGCTTCGCGTGCGCTCTAGCCGCCGGCGGCGGGGGACGTATCTGCTCCTCCTGTTGGAACGGAAGGCTGATGCACAGGTCCAGGTTGAGGTCCGGGCACCTGGGCACCTTGCTCTCCTGCTCCTCCTTCGGGGTCGCGGTCGTCGGCACCGGCGGGGACAGAACAAGCTGCGGTGGCTTGGGCGCCTCAGGGACTGCCTGCGCGAAGGACACGGCGGTGGGCGTGGCGACGGGGCGGTGCGTGACGGGGTCGATCCCTTTCCCGAGGAGCTTCCGCCTGATGTGCGTGTTCCAGTAGTTCTTGATCTCGTTGTCGGTCCTGCCGGGGAGCCTGGCGGCGATGAGCGACCACTTGTTGCCGAGCACGGCGTGGAGCTTGACGATGAGGTCGTCCTCGTCGCGGGTGAAGTTGCCGCGCTTGAGGTCGGGCCGGAGGTAGTTGATCCAGCGGAGGCGGCAGCTCTTGCCGCAGCGCAGCAGGCCGGCGGCGCCGGGCAGCGAGCGCCAGCAGCCTTCCCCGTGCGCGCGCACGTGGGCCACCAGCCGCTCGTCCTCCTCCCGCGTCCACGCGCCCTTGTTGGTGTGCGCCTTCTCGCAGCACGGCGACCGCCCCATGGTTTACAACGACTCGACCCAACGATCGATTAGCTCACGTGTGGTGCGGCGTGCGTGCTAGAGTGGGGAGGAGAGAGCGGGCGGGTTTATATAGCTAGGCGGGCGGCGCTTCTGTGCTTCTCTGGGGAGGTGTGGGAGGAGGTGATGAGGATGACGAGGAGTTGGTTGGTTCGGTGGAGGGAGGGCGGAGGTGGTTAGGGTGACGGACGGCATGACACGACCTGGCCTCGTCGAGCGTAGCGGCTGCCACGCCGGCCCGCGCGCGCATGCGGTGGAGGGACGGGAGGTAGGTGCAAAGTGAGCAACTAGTAGTGTGATCTAGGTAGGGCACTGGCCGGGCTGCTAGAGAGTGCGTAACGGTGAACGGTGGCGTCGGCATGTGCGGTGCTGACACATGTGGCGGCCGGGCGGTGATGCGGATGCGGATGGACTGCCTACCTCGCCTCCCTCTGCATCTACGAGCATCTCCACTCGCGTACCCCAAAAGGATTTTGGAACGCGTCGGATCAAAAATGCGTTCCAGCCGCGTCCTCTAAAGCCTTTTTTTTGTCCGGCGCGCTCCTATACGGTGTCCGGCGTCCCGAGCTCGTCCCCGTCCCATAGGGGACGCTCGGGGCACGCCGGACACAAGGAAAAGCGAGGCGGGGAGTGGCGGGGCCGACGCGTCAGCGGCACAGTTAATTTTAACCTAACCGTCACCTACCTCGCGACGGAAGTTATTCGCGCGCAGTGACACACGGCGGCATCTTTGCCTTAATGGCGACGGAGGGCGGGCGAGACGTCTCGTCGGTGCCGCGCAGCCTCCACGCGTCGCCGGCGTTCGCACGCCACCGCCCGTTCCCGCGCGATCTTCCCGCCTCTTCTCGTCCGTTCCCGCGCTTTCTTCCCGACGCCGGCGTCTATAAAAGGTCTCCCGGCTCATCAATGGTAGCCACCACACCCCGCCGGCAACAAACACAGCCCTCGTCGCTCCACAGCCGTCTCCTCCATCACCAGTGGCAATGGCGAACCACCCCGGCGATGGCCACTTCCCTCCACCGTCGTCTCCTCCACTTCCAGCCCGCCAGCGGCGTGCGGCACTAGAGGAGGCACTCGAGAAGGAGGCCCGCCAGCGGCGTGAGGCGCAGCAGGCGGCGGATCTAGCGGCGTTCTCCGCCCCTGCCTCCTCAGCTGAGGAGGCCGCGGCGGCAGCAGCGTGGCAGGAGCAGCAGTGCGACACCGTTGCGGCGTTCGACGCCTCGACGGGACAAGAGGCGCGACGGCGCCGGTACCGGGAGGAGATGGAGCAGCAATGGGCTGACGAGCGCCGGCGCCAGCGCGATGAGCGGCATGCGCTGTTCCGTGAACGGCGTGACTCGATCGAGCGCCGGCGGCGTGACACTACACCACGGACCAAATTTGAGGGCAAATAACAGCCGGCAAAGATCAACTTTAGAAGGCATTTTAACAGCCGGGAGAAACAAACAGCCGGCACAAACTATGAAGGGCAGTTCAACAGCCGGCAAAAACATAGATGTCCCGGCTATTCACTGCCAGCAACCACGGTAAATATACAGAGGCAGGACCAAATTTGAGGGCAAATAACAGCCGGCAAAGATCAACTTTAGAAGGCATTTTAACAGCCGGGAGAAACAAACAGCCGGCACAAACTATGAAGGGCAGTTCAACAGCCGGCAAAAACATAGATGTCCCGGCTATTCACTGCCAGCAACCACGGTAAATATACAGAGGCAGTCTAACTGCCGGTACGTGTTCGGCCCGGCAGACAAAACAGCCGGCACACCTAGTCACGACCTACCAAAAATTTGGGCGCGGGTTGCAGACATATCCGCGCGGAGAGCGAAAATATTCGGGACTTTGCCGCGTGTGCCGCCCGCGTCCAGTTTATCCCCTCACCCCGCGAAATCCCTAATCTTTCCCCATCTCGAAAACTATGTCGCAATTCCCCAATCTTTCCGCCATCTCGATCCCGCGCCGCCGCGCTCCGCCTCTGCACGAGCGCCGCCGCACCTAAGCTCCCGCCCCGCGCCGCCGCTCTCCGCCTCCCACGCCGCGCCGCCGCTCTCCGCCTCCACGCCACCGAGCAAGCGCCGCCGGGACGACCGCCGGCGGGTCTTCCTCTACACCACAGCCCAAATCTGTCGATGCCTTCTCCACCTCGACCCACCCCTCGGTGAGCATGGGCGCCGCCGCATCCGCACACGGCTTTCTCCTTGCCCCTTCTTATTCCCGAGCGTGTCCGTACTCCGCCGTCACATCCTGCTGCGTCTCCACCCCAGCCGTCCGCGGCAAAGCTGCGGCCGGCAATGCTGCAAACAGCCGGCACATATGTTCACCGGCGGGCTAATCTGTATGCCAGGAAAGATGCAAGACTGCCGGCACAAATACAGCGAGGGCGGCAGAATAACTGCCGGTAATGGTAAAACAGCCGGGAAAGAGTTTTGCCGGCTGGGTTTTACAGGGCAGGCCAAACAGCCGGGAAAAAACCTTTGCCGGCAGTTGAATTGCCCCATTAGTTGACCTTTCCCGGCAGATAATGTGCCACCACATTTGGTCCATGGTGTAGTGTGAGTCGATCGAGCTCCAGCAGCAGGTGACGACGGAGGAGCGTCGGCAGCGGGAGGCGGCGCTGACGGCGCTATGGGGGAGGCGGGCGGAGCAGTTGGCGGCGGAGGCCGACGCGTTTGCGGCGGCGATGATGGAGGCGCCAACAGATGTGGAGGAGGAGGCGCCAATGGAGGAGGAGGAGGCCGAGGCGGAGGAGACCGAGGTGGAGGACGACGACGACGAGTTCGAGTGGTCCGACGACGACGGCCCGCACCCGGACGAGACGGCCGATCACCAACGCGCCCTCGTCGAGTCCTTCGAGTTGGAGAAGAAGCTCCAGGACGACGCCCGTGCCCGCGAAGAGGCGCATATTCGTCGCGCCATCGAGCTCTCCCTCCAGGCGGCGCAGCAGGGGACGGCGGAGGACGCGCGGCGGGAGCGGCACCGTCTGGCCACCGCCGAACGCAAGGAGAGGAGGCGCGCGCAGGAGGAGCTGCGGCGCAGGGGAGGCGACGACGGGACGGGGCCGTCGAACGTGCCGCCGGGCGGTCAGTAGTCTAGGTTTAGATGAAATCTAGCCGTTTTCATTCAAACTTTGTAATATATAATCAAAATTGAATAAAAACCTTTATTTTCGTGCACAAATATTCATTTGGGGGCGGCGTTTGGGGGACGCGGCTGGGGAGCGACGTCCCCCAAACACGGCACGAACAAAACACGTCCCCCAAACGCTCGATCCGGCGCGGTTTGGAGGACGCTTTGGGGGACGCGGCTGGAGATGCTCTACGGCCGACTTTGCCGCTCCATCTTGAGTTTCCCGCCTGTGGTGACCCGGCATACCACTGCATGGTGTAGTATGCAAGTCTGATATAACACCAATGAAACACCGTTCCACTAGTATTATATCGCTCAGAGTGGTACAACAGAAACATATGCGGGTCCAAGGTATGTCTATAGAATTACACACAGACTCTGTTACATAAGATCATCACAGCCCCTCCTACTTTACAATGAGGTAAAACTGCAAATAAACTCCAGAAGAACGACTCGTAGTCTAATCCTATCACGAACTCTATTTGTAGAGTATTTAACTAGCTATAGAGGCTATGAATAGATTCTAACTAAATAGGAGCTAGGTTTAGGAAGCTAGTTCCTTTCTATTGCTAATCTAGGTTTTCTCCTTTTTGGATAAGGTATCGGACTCTTCTGACAGGGTCCTGTCTCTTGAAGTAGTTGTTGACTCCTCAGCCTTCGAGTTGTACCGTAGATCCTCCTTCGATGCCTCCATATCTAAGCAGGGGATTTAAGAGTGGGATGAGTACGAGCGTACTCAACAAGTTCATTATAGGAAAGAGGTGTTTAACGCACTAGCTACGGCCATGGACCAGAAAGTCATAGGCAATGCAGGTTTTTGTAATCATTTCTTCAAAAGGTTGCTTTTATTCTGAAGAGCTATGTCCGTCAGCCTTCACCGGTTGACTAGAACTTCATGGAGTTCCTTTCCGGCAGCGTTCGCAGTTCCAAAACCCGGAACAGGGAGTGACTGGTCACAGTTCGTTACACTCTGCAGAGGTGTGTTGCTTTACCCATAAGAGATCTTAACCTTGGTGCCAACCGGGAATGACCCGTCCACACTTCCTTTGGTGTGAGGCCCGGTATAAGGTCCTAGTCAATCATGTTCCTCCGCTATCTCGAACACCCACCCTTTGTTGCATACCCCGACCCTGGGTCCTCGTCGGTCCCATTATTCCCACTCACGGGTGGACCCCGACCACGATGACAGTTTGGGACTCGTTAACCAAACTCCTTCGCCGGTAGCTGCAACCCATCATAGACCGCAATACCGTGGGGAACTTAAGGCTTCCCCAGCCTACCGCTTGTTCTTCGAGCGACAAGTGTCTACGGACTATGCCGTGGGGACTTAAGGCTTCCCCAACCAACCGCTTGCCCCGACGGATACAAGTGTCTACGGTAAAGCGCATCCGTTGATGAACGAGAGGTGGAAACACTTTTGACTACTCCGTCCCATTCCGGATCTTATGGTTAACACGGGTATTACGAGCACAAGAATCACTGGACGACATTTGTTGTTTAATCCTAGATGGATATAAACCCTTGCAATGGAACCTCCACCATATCAACACAATCCATGGTTCCATTGCCCACCACATAGTCATATTCATAGTTATGAAAATAGTGGTTTTGCTTTTTATGCAATAGTGATAATTATAGTACTTTGCAAGTAATTTGGTAAAAATAATCAAATGACATGAGCAAGCGATGAACTTGCCTTTCTTGTCTGCAAGATTATGCAGACAAGGTCTTCGATACGCAATAACTCCAAATTCTGAAATAGCATCATCGTCCGGTAAGGACGATGTTTAAAAGATTGGCAAGTATGCAATAATGCATAAGTATGAGATGCAATCGCTCTAATCGTGACCTAACCCCGATGATTTAGGATCAGTGAGTTGTAATGATTGGTTCAGGGTGTGTTGCACTTTTAGAGTGATTCACAAACAAGGTTCTTATTAAGGTTTGATTACTTGGTATCATGTACAAATTATATAAGAAGCGTAGTAATCAATTGAGCACACAAGGAATGATAATTGGCATGATGTTAATATGTAAAGAACAGTTGTCAGTTTTAGTACTATATGGCATGATTAATGATTACTTCTTATATAATTCAAAAGAATAACTTTTGAAGAACATGTTCTTTAATAAATAATAAGTAGGACAATTGGGTTTGTGGGTTTCTATGGTTTAATTTACTATGGTTCCAATTGGTTTCTGGAGTAAGTATTTGATGGATCACAACAAAGTTGGATTCATCAATAGCTAGGACTTGTAGAGTTGAGTTAAGCCTAAGCATCTTAAGCAATTAATTACAATTAGGTGCTATCAAGGTTGGTTTTGTCTTACTAGTGATAGATGGCTAGGGTTTATAGGTTCTATTAGGTAGGGTTGATGAATACTCTCTATTTACTTCAAAAGAATAACTTTTGAAGAACATACTTCTTAAGTAATAAGAAGTATTTCAGTTAAGGTTGAGGTTGTCTAGAGTTTCTGTTGGATCTACTAAGTAAGGAATGGTGGTTTCCTAAATAGGATGATTAATATTTATCTAACACTAATAGGGTTTAGTGTGTATGGAATAGGTTGCACAATATTGGCATGGTTGCTAGCTATCAGGATTCATCACAATGGTGTGATGCTAAGCATGGATAGGTAAGGTTGATGTCTCTGAGGACCTGGAAATAGGGTTTACATTTGGTTAACCCTATTTGATCATCTAGGTCAGATGAAGATGAACATATGGGATACCCATCTCTTATTAGTGATAGGTCTTCTACATTTTATGTGTACATGACCAGTATCTAGGTTCTATATGGTTCTATGATTTAAAAGAAATTAGGATGATCACATGGTATAACCTAGGGTTTAGGTTTAGGACAAATTAGGGTTCATATGGATTAATGGAGCTAGAGTTCCTAATTGAATTAGGGTTTTAGGTTTCACATGGAATTATGGAACTACTATTTTATGTATAATGGAACTAGGATTTCCTATTCTACCATATAGTTCTTAATTTAATAACTTCATTATAAAGTGGGAGTTATTAATAAATTTTAAATAAACATAATATTGAATTTGGCATTTTATTATTTTAAGGAATTAATAATTAAGGTAATTATTATTTAGGGTTTAAATCCTTCTAATAAGGATTTAATAAGATAACAAATAAAGAAAATTAATTTTAATGTTTTCTTTATTTATTTAATGGTTTTTATTTAATTTGGAAAGGTTTCCTAATTATTGAATTTTAATTGAATTTAGAATTATTAATAAAGGCTTAAATTAATAGGGTTAAATAATTAAATTTTTATTTAGAATAAATTTTTCATATTATATTTTTAATGAATAGAGTTTATTTTTATGAACATTTTAATATCTCATTTGAATTTTTCTGAGTTAAGATGAATTTTATAAATATTAATAAAGTTTCAGTAATTATTGAATTGGAATTAAAATAGAGGAAAAACTAAATCTACCCGGCTTGTTACCCGCAGAGGCACTGACCCGTGTGCCAGAGCCACGTCGGCTGCCACGCGGACGTTGACCGAGGTCAAAATCCACGACGTGGCAGAGAAGCTCTCTGCCGGCGGTAAGCCGGTGACGGCGCCGCCGTTCCTGGGCTCGGGCGGACGGGATCTTCACATCATTCGACTCAGCACAACGTGGTGCTCCTAACGGTACCAGCGCCGCCCGCTAATGACCACCGGAGCATGGCCGGCGATGAGGTGCTGCGGCGGCGGAAAGTGAACGACGACGAGGCGACACTACGGGGCGTGACCGAGCAAGGCGGGCACACCAGGAGATCGAGGAGCTCACCAGGAGCATGATGCGCGTGACGGCGTGGTCGGAGATGGCGTGGTTCGCTGGATTGGGCCACCACCGGCGTCGGAGAAGACGGCCAGGCATGGGCGCTGACGGGAGCTTCGGCTCGATTCCTCGCGCACGGTGACCATGTCGAGGACGGCGGCTCCGATGGTGGTCACGGCGAGGCTAGGGGTGGCCCCAGTCGGCGGCGATGGTCGGAGACCGTACGGCTAGGGTTTCAGTTTGGGCGGAAATTGAACGAGAGGAGAAGAAAACCGAGGCCAGAGCTCGTCCCGGGGTTTTTATAGGCGTCGGAGCGGGCCTCGTCACGTCGTCGAGGAAGGAGGACTCGCCAGCAAGAGGGAGAAGACGAGCACGTCGTCGTGCTGACCTCCAGCACACGGAGAGGATGAGGATGACCCTCTCCCGATCATCTAGGATTCTACTCAAGGAATGATGATGTGATTATCTGAATATGTGGTTTGCCTAAGGATTCTACCTTGCTATCTTATGTAGCTTGTTCTTCACGAAATCTGATAAACCTGCTTCTTGTGGTATGCCTCCACCTCCTAGCTGCTTCATCTTGGTCCTATCTAAATTATGGAGTGGCCCAACTCTTTGGTTTGCTTGTATCATGGTACAAGATGATGGAATGAATGAGGTAGAGGGTTCCTTTTATAGGCTTGGGTATGCTCTAGTGTGATGACACATAGGTGGGTGACTCTTGTTTTGATAGGATGAGTAAGGTGTTTGGTTGTCATGTTCTCATCCATAGCAATCCTTTAAGCATGAGGTGGCATAGCTTAGGATTCAAGCTATGTAGATATTTTCATCCTATGTGGCATGGATATTATCCTCTCATTTGATTTGTTTTTGGATAGCCAAGTGGCTTTTGTTACTAAATATCTTGTGAAGGATTTTATACTTGTGGGTGAGTCAGTATATCATATGTGATTGTATTTATATTCTAATTGGGATCAAAATGTCAAAGGCATGGATTATACCTCAATTTTGTATGGTGATGTTTGATTTCATCAAGGCATGATCATATGAGTTTCAAAATACTCATAGTTAATTTTATTCAAATAGTTTGAACTATAATTCGTAATGTAAATGAATTTAGTTTGTGATATTCCATATATTTAATAAGTTATGATTAAAATAACAATGTGTGGTTTTTATGCACTTAGGTCCTTGTGTTTTACCATATTTAGTAATTAGTTTAAGAGTGAATTAAATTATACTCCCAAGGTAGTTTCTCAACTTTTAAGTATTAATAATTTAGGGTTTGTTTCTTATCTCTTTGATGTGTATAAACCTCTTCCATATCTAGGGTTTAATGATAAGCTTGTGTTGGTGTTTAATTCAAAAGTTTAGTTCAAGAAATACCATGAGGTTCATGGTAGGAATATTTATTTGTTAAAGATATGGAAAAGATAAGTGAAGAATGGTGTCTCCATTTTATTGTTACTTGATTTGCAATTGAATAGGTGTTCATATGTTATGACAAGGATTACCATATTATAATCTTTTATAAGATCAAGCAATTTATTATTGGGTAAAGTGTTGTTGTGTTAATTATTAGTTCCATTTGATCTAACCCCTTAGATCAAATCATCTCTACCCAAAACAAGGTTTTAACAAAGTCACATTGAGGTTTATAGCGCTTGACTTGATGAGCTACTTCAATTCCACCAAGATCAAGTGAAACTTCAGCTATCGTGATCGTTTTACTTTAAAGCGCGAAAATTCCCGGATTTTCTATGCATGAATGCAATGCACACATCTGTTTCCTCTATTTTTGTAATCCCAAATACTGGGATATTACAGTCTCTACCCCTTAAACTAAACTTCGTCCTCGAAGTTTGATCTCTCTCACGTTTTGGAGTGTGGATCTGACTTGTGCGGACTACGACTTTTCTCGAACTCCGAATTGAGCTTACTGGATATCATTGAGTCTCTCCATTTTCCAGATTCTTCCTGGAATCCATTAGTGTCTATCCTGAACCATGGTTCTTACTTTGATTCTTTGATTTCTTCCAACTCTATAAGCTTGTTTCCTTTCTCATTGAAGATTCAATGATTGAGACTTCTTCTGGTGCTGCTGGTCTTATTTGAAGGCTAATTTTATAATAAACTCCTAATTTCTAAATAGGTCTTTGTTTTCCCTTACTACCAAAAGTGCAATAATGGTACTTAGTAAGGTACTTACCATGGAATGGTCTTAATGGTTTACTTCCCTAGGAATGGATTAGACTCATTTAGTCCATCCAGTCATGGTTTATAGTTGATACCTAAAACTATTTTGGGTTCTTTAGGTTCCATGAAAGGAATTATTCTATTAGTCTTTGATGCTGGTATGGTCCATCTTCTTCGGTCTTTGGCCCTTTTGAGCTGTATTTGGTCTACGGTATTTTCTTCGTCCAACTTCTTTATGCTTAACTTCCTTGAACTTTTGTACTACTGAGTAAGTACTATTCACTTCCTCCAGTTACAATCCACTTCTTACTTCGTCGAGGTATAAACCTCGGCTTCTGGTCTGACATCCTTCTGAAAGTAGTGTCCAACAATCTTATGAATATAAGATTGAACTTCCTCTCAGTTCAGACCTTCATCTTCTATCTGGCTCAAAGTATTGAGTCATTGTACATCCAACTCAATCTTTACTCTACCCCTTAGAGTTTTATTATGGTCTTGAACTCCTTTTCTTCCAACCATTGGACTCACGGTTAGAATATTGGTCTAGGTCTAGCTTATGGTTTGTACTCTTTTAAGGTTTCGCGAAGAATCTTTGTGGTATATCCACACCTTTGTGGACATCCGACATGAATCCTTCGATTAAATGATTATAGGTCATAATTATCTGGCTAACAAAATTTTATTTGTTCACAGCTTCTTGGTATGAAGAATCCAATTATGGACTAGTTGATATCAATTGTGGCTATTTGATATCTAAAAAATAATAATGGATTCTATTATAGGTTCTGACTACTGGACGAGACACCTTCTACTTTATCTCGCAGTATTGATCCTATATCAACTATGGTCTTCTGATATCAACTATGGTCTTCTTATATCTGCTATGATTTCATATATCCTCTTCCTTCATCCAGGGTTTATTTTGCATAAAGAACCACTAGCTGACACTATGAATATAGTATCCTGAGTGATTTCCCATGCATTCCCTCTTCTATATTAACTATGGATCTGCTTTAGCTTCACCATAATCACCATATTTCTCACCTTCATGCTTCTCCTGTACTAAAGTACTCCTCTGTTGAGGCAAAGCATGAGTTTTGGTTGATACTTCCTTCGGAGTTTTGTGGTTGCTTCCCACAATTTTGCTTCCTTCTTCTGATGAACCTTCATCTTGTCTTCAGAATCTTTAGAACTCGTCACTTCCTCACACGAATATCATTACCCTCTAGATCTATAGCATCAAGTAAGAACTTGATATTGCAACATGCATTTGCATATCAAAGTCAAACTTCATGTATGGATCTAGTCAATCAATGGAAATCCAATAAAAATCCAAGAAGATTCAGCTTTGTGCTTATATTACACACCATCATAAGCCTGAATATAATAGTTGAGTAAGACATCTCTAAACATCAGGCTCTGATGTGTAGTATATAACACCACACAATATAGGTTTATATCATGATACTTAGCATGAATATAGGGCATTCTACTATTTGTCTCAAAATTTACCTTAATTGCACAATTGCAATGAGATAAACTTGAAACAAAGTGGTCTGGAATAGTTGTGGTTGACCTAAAGTGCTTTGGAAGTATTAGCTTCACTTCTAGTTTGTTGAGGACTGTCTCCCATGATATCTTTTGGTTCTAACATGGCTACTCTAAACACATAACTATCGGAATATATCTCCTATCCTTCCGAGTGTTTCTATCATAAGACTATGGTCATGATGTGCTTGGCACACTTCCCATGGTTTTGGAACACAATTCTTGCTCTGTTGTTGAAGACCTGACTTATTATTGTACTCCTCCTAAGTATTTATGACGTTTTAGTCCATCACATAACGATTCTCAGGTGAATCATATATGATTAACAACTCTACCATGTAAGTAAACATATTTTATCCATATCTCTCTTCCTTACCTCCCATGATTGACTCATCATGGTCTATACTACTTTATCTAACTTATATTTACCACTTACTATCAATTATTTCACAAGTTGGGATAGATTTTACTTACCCATTAATTGTCAGATTATACCTGCTAATAGGATATTTTTCTTATACACATATCGTCATTACTTGACATCACTCCTATTATAGGTCTGGATAATTCTTACTTAACCATAACAAGTGTTGGTACACATCTTCCAATAGGATATCTTCCTTATGGTTGTATCCTCTCTTTGGACTACCATGTATTGTATACCAACTGTAGTCTACTCATCCATTGTTTTAAGGACTTAATGATGTGCTACATGTTTGGGATTAACTAACTAATTTCACTTAGGAAATATAGGTAAGAAGGTTTGACTCAAGTGTGTCAGGATTATTCTCAAGTGAATATCCATTTCCAGTCATAAGAAAAATTTGGTTTAGCTAAGACAACTTCCTATAGACACTACCAATCCTATAGGTCTCCTTTAAAGGGTTTTAATCCTAGGGTCAAAGCATTTGCTCTGATACCAAC
>NC_061508.1:116726460-116818339 GCF_022539505.1 Lolium rigidum | reverse complement strand
ATAAAATCATGTGCTAGAGCTTTTCAAGTTTTGAAATCATATAGAGAGCATAAAAGTAAAATTTTGAGAGGTGTTTGTTGTTGTCAACGAATGGTAATGGGTACTCTAACTACCTTATCAACCAGACTTTCAAGAGCGGCTCCCATGAAGGACGCTATCTCTACCAGCAAGGTAGATCATCCCTCTTCTCTTTTGTTTACACATGTACTTTAGTTTTATTTATTAGATGACACTCCCCCCAACCTTTGCTTTCACAAGCCATGGCTAACCGAATCCTCGGGTGCCCTCCAACATTCACATACCATGGAGGAGTGTCTATTTGCAAATTTAAGTTGCTTACTGATAGATCAGAGCAAAACATGTGAAGAGAATTATTAATGCAAGTTAATTAATTGGGGCTGGGAACCCCATTGCCAGCTTTTTTTGCAAAATTATTGGATAAGCGGATGAAGCCACTAGTCCATTGTGAAAATGCGTCGAAGTAAATGACAAGATCGAAAGATAAAACACCACATACTTCCTCATGAGCTATAAAACATTGACACAAATAAGAGATAATAGGTTTTGAATTGTTTAAAGGTAGCACATGAAGTATTTACTTGGAATGGCAGGAAATACCACATAGTAGGTAGATATGGTGGACACAAATGACATAGGTTTTGGCCGAAGGTTTTGGATGCACGAGAAACATTCCCTCTCAGTGCAAGGCTTAGGCTAGCAAGGTTGTTTGAAGCAAACACAAGTATGAACCGGTACAGCAAAACTTACATAAGAACATATTGCAAGCATTATAAGACTCTACACTGTCTTCCTTGTTTTTCAAACACTTTACCAGAAAATATCTAGACTTAGAGAGACCAATCATGCAAACCAAATTTTAACAAGCTCTATGGTAGTTCTCCACTAATAGATTTAAACTACATGATGCAAGAGCTTAAACATGATCAATGAGAGCTCAAAAAAATTGCCAAGTATCAAATTATTCAAGACCATATGAAGCATTTTCTGATTCCAACCAAATAACAACAAGTGAAGCGATCAACTTTCGCCCTTGAACATTAAAAGCAAAAATGAAGAACACTAGTATTCATATGAAAAATCGGAGCGTGTCTCTCTCCCACACAAGGATGAACTTATTCAGCGAATGAAAATAACAAAATGAAAATAAAAGCACACGGACGCTCCAAGTAAAGAACATAAGATGTGACGGAATAAAAATATAGTTTCACTAGAAGTGACCTGATAAGTTATCGATGAAGAAGGGGATGCCTTGGGCATCCCCAAGCTTAGATGCTTGAGTCTTCTTAAAATATGCAGGGATGAATCACCGGGGCATCCCCAAGCTTAGACCTTTCACTCTTCTTGATCATAGTATATCACCCTCTTCTATTGACCCTTGAAAACTTCCTCCACACCAAACTTCAAGCAAACTCATTAGAGGGTTAGTGCATAATAAAAATTCACATGTTCAGAGGTGACACAATCATTCTTAACACTTCTGGACATTGCACAAAGCTTCTCAAAGTTAATGGAACAAAGAAACCCATTAAACAAAGCAAAAGCGGCAATGCGAAATAAAAGGCAGAATCTGTCAAAAACTGAACAGTCCGTGAAGACGAATTTGGCAGGGGCACTTAACTTGCTCAAATGGAAAAACTCAAAACTAATGAAAGTTGCGTACATATCTGAGGATCACACACGTAAATTTGTAGATTTTTCTGAGTTACCTACAGAGACTTCTGCGCGAATTCATGACAGACAGCAAATCTGTTTCTGCGCAGTAATCCAAATTTAGCATCAACTTTAACATAGAGACTTTACTTGGCACCAAAAACATGATAAGGAGAGGTTGCTACAGTAGTAAACAACTTCCAAGACTCAATATAAAATAAAAGTGCTGTAGTAAAATAAACACATGGGTTATCTCCCAAGAAGTTCTTTCTTTATAGCCATTAAGATGGGCTCAGCAATTTTAATGATGCTCTCAAGAAATAAGAGTTGAAGCAAAAGAGAGCATCAAGAAGCAAATTCAAAGCACATTTAAGCCTAACCCACTTTCTATGAAAAGGAATCTTGTACACAAATAAATTCATGAAGAACAAAGTGGCAAGCATAGAAAAGCAACATAAGCGCAATTTCAAGATTCTCAACATAAAGAGGGGAAACTTAATATTATTAAGATGCATATAACCATATTTCCCTCTCTCATAATAACTTTCAGTAGCATCATGAACAAACTCAACAATATAAGTATCACATGAAACATTCTTGTCATGAGCCATACGCATAAAATTATTACTCTCCACATAAGCATAATCAATTTTATTAGTTGTAGTGGGAGCAAATTCAACAAAGTAGCTATCATTATTATTCTCATCAAGTGTAGGAGGCATAGTATAATCATAATAAAATTGACTCTCCATAGTAGGCGGCACCAAAAGACCACTATCATTGTAATCATCATAAATAGGAGGCAAAGTATCATCAAAGAAAATTTTCTCCTCAATGCTTGGGGGACTAAAAATATCATGCTCATCGAAACCAGCTTCCCCAAGCTTAGAATTTTCCATATCATTAACAACAATGGTGTTCAAAGCGTTCATACTAATATCATTGCTACTAGCATGCAAATAAGATTCTATAGGTTTTTTAATTTTCGCAGACAAACAATCCATGTCTTAACTCGGGAAATAGAATAAGAAGCTCATTGTTACTTTCCATTATGCCTAACTAGTGTAAACAAGAAACCAAAAGATGCAATTGCGGGATCTAAAGGAAATAGCTTCGAGTACTTACAACGGCGCCGGAAAATAGCTTAGTAGCCGAGATCCGGAGTGTGAGTACCTTTTACCTTTCCTCCCCGGCAACGGCGCCGAGAAAATAGCTTGATGTCTACGGGTGCTTCTATTCTTGTAGACAGTGTTGGGCCTCCAAGAGCAGAGGTTTGTAGAACATCAGCAAGTTTTCCCTTAAGTGGATCACCCAAGGTTTATCGAACTCAGGGAGGAAGAGGTCAAAGATATCCCTCTCAAGCAACCCTGCAAACACAAAGCAAGAAGTCTCTTGTGTCCCCAACACACCTAATACACTTGTCGGATGTATAGGTGCACTAGTTTGGCGAAGAGATAGTGAAATACAACTAGTATGGATGTATATGAGTGGTAATAGTAATCTGAATAAAATATGGCAGCGAGTAAACATGCAACAGAACAGTAAATAAGCGGTGTTTGCAGTATTGGAAACAAGGCCTACGGATCATACTTTCACTAGTGGACACTCTCAACATTGATCGCATAATAAATAACTCTTTCTCATATGTTCTACATACACTCTTTTATGTTGGATGACAAACACCATTCGTTGTGTAGGGCTACAAGAGCTCCCTCAAGCCGGAGTTAACAAGCGCCACAACATTCGATGTTCATATTTAAATAACCTTAGAGCATAATAGATCTTTGCAAAATAAACCGAGTACTAACATAGCATACACACTGTCACCTTTACACTATGAAGGGGGAATAAATCACATCAATACTATCATAGCGATAATCAACTCCATAACCTACAAGAGATTATGATCATAATCTACGACAAAAACTACATGATGCACACACTTGTCACCATTACACCATGCAGGAGGAATAGACTACTTTAATAACATCACATGAGTAGCACATAACTAGTAGCGATACAAAGCACATTGCAATCATAAAGGGATATAAATAAGCACTTCACTATGCCATTCATAACGGTGAATAAGTATTACATGAAATATAGCCTAAGAGACCCACACGGTGCACACTACTGTCACCTTTACACACGTGGGACAAGGAGTCTCCGGAGATCACATAAGTAAAACCCACTTGACTAGCATAATGACATCTAGATTACAAGCATCATCATATGAATCTCAATCATGTAAGGCAGCTCATGAGATTATTGTATTGAAGTACATAGGAGAGAGATTAACCACATAGCTACCGGTACAGCCCTTAGCCTCGATGGAGAACTACTCCCTCCTCATGGGAGACAGCAGCGATGATGAAGATGGCGGTGGTGTCGATGGAGGAGCCTTCCGGGGGCACTTCCCCGTCCCGGCGGCGTGCCGGAACAGAGACTCCTGTCCCCCGGATGCTTGGCTTCGCGATGGCGGCGGCTCTGGAACTTTTCTCGTACCGTGGCTTATTCGTCTCGGGGTTTTAGGTCAGGGAGCTTATATAGGCGAAAGGGGAGCCTCGGAGGGGCCCTGGTGGGGCCAGACAACAGGCCGGCGCGGCCCCCCTCTGGTCGCGCCGCCACCATGTGTGGTGGGCCTGTGGCCCCACGCTGTGCTATGCAAGTCCGATATAACACCAATGAAACACCGTTCCACTTGTATTATATCGCTCGAGTGGTACAACGAAACATATGCGGGTCCAAGGTATGTCTATAGAATTACACACGGACTCTATTACATAAGATCATCACAGACCTCCTACTTTACAATGAGGTAAAAGCGCAAATAAACTCCAGAAGAACGACTCGTAGTCTAATCCTATCACGAACTCTATTTGTAGAGTATTTAACTAGCTATAGAGGCTATGAATAGATTCTAACTAAACAGGAGCTAGGTTTAGGAAGCTAGTTCCTTTCTATTGCTAATCTAGGTTTTCTCCTTTTTGGATAAGGTATCGAACTCTTCTGACAGGGTCCTGTCTCTTGAAGTAGTTGTTGACTCCTCAGCCTTCGAGTTGTACCGTAGATCCTCCTTCGATGCCTCCATATCTAAGCAGGGGATTTAAGAGTGGGATGAGTACGAGCGTACTCAACAAGTTCATTATAGGAAAGAGGTGTTTAATGCACTAGCTACGGCCATGGGCCAGAAAGTCATAGGCAATGCAGGTTTTTGTAATCATTTCTTCAAAAGGTTGCTTTTATTCTGAAGAGCTATGTCCGTCAGACTTCACCGGTTGACTAGAACTTCATGGAGTTCCTTTCCGGCAGCGTTCGCAGTTCCAAAACCCGGAACAGGGAGTGGTCGGTCACGATTCGTTACACTCGCGAGAGGTGTGTTGCTTTACCCATAAGAGATCTTAACCTTGGTGCCAACCGAGAATGACCCGTCCACACTTCCTTTGGTGTGAGGCCCGGTATAAGGTCCTAGTCAATCATGTTCCTCCGCTACCTCGAACACCCACCCTTTGTTGCATACCCCGACCCTGGGTCCTCGTCGGTCCCATTATTCCCACTCACGGGTGGACCCCGACCACGACGACAGTTCGGGACTCGTTAACCAAACTCCTTCGCCGGTAGCTGCAACCCATCATAGACCGCAATACCGTGGGGAACTTAAGGCTTCCCCAGCCTACCACTTGTTCTTCGAGCGACAAGTGTCTACGGACTATGCCATGGGGACTTAAGGCTTCCCCAGCCAACCGCTTGCCCTGACAGATACAAGTGTCTACGGTAAAGCGCATCCGTTGATGAACGAGAGGTGGAAACACTTTTGACTACTCCGTCCCATTCCGGATCTTATGGTTAACACGGGTATTACGGCACAAGAATCACTGGACGACATTTGTTGTTTAATCCTAGATGGATATAAACCCTTGCAATGGAACCTCCACCATATCAACACAATCCATGGTTCCATTGCCCACCACATAGTCATATTCATAGTTATGAAAATAGTGGTTTTGCTTTTTATGCAATAGTGATAATTATAGTACTTTGCAAGTAATTTGGTAAAAATAATCAAATGACATGAGCAAGCGATGAACTTGCCTTTCTTGTCTGCAAGATTATGCAGACAAGGTCTTCGATATGCAATAACTCCAAATTCTGAAATAGCATCATCGTCCGGTAAGGACGATGTTTAAAAGATTGGCAAGTATGCAATAATGCATAAGTATGAGATGCAATCGCTCTAATCGTGACCTAACCCCGATGATTTAGGATCAGTGAGTTGTAATGATTGGTTCAGGGTGTGTTGCACTTTTAGAGTGATTCACAAACAAGGTTCTTATTAAGGTTTGATTACTTGGTATCATGTACAAATTATATAATGAAGCGTAGTAATCAATTGAGCACACAAGGAATGATAATTGGCATGATGTTAATATGTAAAGAACAGTTGTCAGTTTTAGTACTATATGGCATGATTAATGATTACTTCTTATATAATTCAAAAGAATAACTTTTGAAGAACATGTTCTTTAATAAATAATAAGTAGGACAATTGGGTTTGTGGGTTTCTATGGTTTACTATGGTTCCAATTGGTTTCTGGAGTAAGTATTTGATGGATCACAACAAAGTTGGATTCACCAATAGCTAGAACTTGTAGAGTTGAGTTAAGCCTAAGCATCTTAAGCAATTAATTACAATTAGGTGCTATCAAGGTTGGTTTTTTCTTACTAGTGATAGATGGCTAGGGTTTATAGGTTCTATTAGGTAGGGTTGATGAATACTCTCTATTTACTTCAAAAGAATAACTTTTGAAGAACATACTTCTTAAGTAATAAGAAGTATTTCAGTTAAGGTTGAGGTTGTCTAGAGTTTCCTGTTGGATCTACTAAGTAAGGAATGGTGGTTTCCTAAATAGGATGATTAATATTTATCTAACACTAATAGGGTTTAGTGTGTATGGAATAGGTTGCACAATATTGGCATGGTTGCTAGCTATCAGGATTCATCACAATGGTGTGATGCTAAGCATGGATAGGTAAGGTTGATGTCTCTGAGGACTGGAAATAGGGTTTACATTTGGTTAACCCTATTTGATCATCTAGGTCAGATGAAGATGAACATATGGGATACCCATCTCTTATTAGTGGTAGGTCTTCTACATTTTATGTGTACATGACCAGTATCTAGGTTCTATATGGTTCTATGATTTAAAAGAAATTAGGATGATCACATGGTATAACCTAGGGTTTAGGTTTAGGACAAATTAGGGTTCATATGGATTAATGGAGCTAGAGTTCCTAATTGAATTAGGGTTTTAGGTTTCACATGGAATTATGGAACTACTATTTTATGTATAATGGAACTAGGATTTCCTATTCTACCATATAGTTCTTAATTTAATAACTTCATTATAAAGTGGGAGTTATTAATAAATTTTAAATAAACATAATATTGAATTTGGCATTTTATTATTTTTAAGGAATTAATAATTAAGGTAATTATTATTTAGGGTTTAAATCCTTCTAATAAGGATTTAATAAGATAACAAATAAAGAAAATTAATTTTAATGTTTTCTTTATTTATTTAATGGTTTTTATTTAATTTGGAAAGTTTTCCTAATTATTGAATTTTAATTGAATTTAGAATTATTAATAAAGGCTTAAATTAATAGGGTTAAATAATTAAATTTTTATTTAAAATAATTTTTTCATATTATATTTTTAATGAATAGAGTTTATTTTTATGAACATTTTAATATCTCATTTGAATTTTTCTCAGTTAAGATGAATTTTATAAATATTAATAAAGTTTCAGTAATTATTGAATTGGAATTAAAACAAAGGAAAAACTAAATCTACCCGGCTTGCTACCCGCAGAGGCACTGACCCGTGGGCCAGAGCCACGTCGGCTGCCACGCGGACGTTGACCGAGGTCAAAATCCACGACGTGGCAGAGAAGCTCTCTGCCGGCGGTAGGCCGGTGACGGCGCCGCCGTTCCTGGGCTCGGGCGGACGGGATCTACACATCATTCGACTCAGCACAACGTGGTGCTCCTAACGGTACCAGCGCCGCCCGCTAATGACCACCGGAGCATGGCCGGCGATGAGGTGCTGCGGCGGCGGAAAGTGAACGACGACGAGGCGGCACTACGGGGCATGATCGAGCAAGGCGGGCACACCAGGAGATCGAGGAGCTCACCAGGAGCATGATGCGCGTGACGGCGTGGTCGGAGATGGCGTGGTTCGCTGGATTGGGCCACCACCGGCGTCGGAGAAGACGGCCAGGCATGGGCGCTGACGGGAGCTTCGGCTCGATTCCTTGCGCACGGTGACCATGTCGAGGACGGCGGCTCCGATGGTGGTCACGGCGAGGCTAGGGGTGGCCCCAGTCGGCAGCGATGGTCGGAGACCGTATGGCTAGGGTTTCAGTTTGGGCGGAAATTGAACAGAGGGAGAAGAAAACCGAGGCCAGAGCTCGTCCCGGGGTTTTTATAGGCGTCGGAGCGGGCCTCGTCACGTCGTCGAGGAAGGAGGACTCGCCAGCACGAGGGAGAAGACGAGCACGTCGTCGTGCTGGCCTCCAGCACACGGAGAGGATGAGGATGACCCTCTCCCGATCTTTTGACGAAGGGATATGGGCTGTGGTTGCTGGGCTGGCTTGTGGGCTGCGGTTTGGGCCGTGCTGCTGGGCTCCCCAGTTGGGCTGCTGCGGCCAGGTGAGCCTGGTAAGTCCTTTTCCATTTTCTCTTTTATTTTCTGTTTTATAATTCTATTTTGAATTCAGATTTGAATTCATATTTTAACTCTTTTCTATTTTGCAGGTATTTCAATATGTTAATTCAATGAGGATGTAGTTATTACACCACTTTCTTATTTGTAGAAAGTATTTTATATTTGATTAAATTTAATACATGTAGGATTACTAAAAATAGCTAATGGGCATGAGCTTATATTCTTATTTAAACTTCCTTTTTCTTATGGATCAAATCCTTTGTAATGATTAGAGTTAATACTTTGAACTCAAAGTATCTCATAGATTGTTATTAGTGCTTGGTTTCTATTTGAGGAATTTGTCACTGGCACATGGTTTTTATGTGGGCACTTGCTTGTTAAGGTTTTGTAGGTTTTATTATAACTATATTTCAAAGGTAGCACTAGGATTATATTTTAATAACACCTTGAAATATCTAGAGTAGGTATTACTCCCATCATGGTTTGGTCTTGATTACAAGGTTAAATGGTTAATCACCACCATGGTTTAATTATAGGGTTTAGCACTAGGTATCTCTTATGATCAATGACTGAAGCATAAGATTTAACTAGTGAGCAATTCAGGGTTCTAATTATATTCATCTAATGGCACATGGTTTGAATCTCAATTATGGACTAGGTTTATGGTTGTGATCACCCAGGTGATGCACAAACTAGAGTTGAGATATAGGCATAGGTTCTAGATATGAATGGATACCATAATGGATTGGCTAGGGTTTAGTATCTCTCATTATGGATAGGTTATTTATCTCAAAATATTATTAAGGTCCTCACAAGTATTGGCTAGGCAAGGTCTTAATATCCTTCATGTGTTTCACTACTTAAGATGTGGAGAATAATCTAGGGTTTCTCACTTAGTAGTCTCCCTATGATTTCATGTGATTGATGATATATGTTTATTATTCTAGGTTTAACTTATGGCTTATTCTCCTATTTCTCCAAAGCATGATCATGGCATTATCATGATCAACTTATTCTTAATGGCTCCTCTCTTTAAGTTCTTAGGGTTTATGATAATTACCCAATGGTGATGATCATGCATGGTATGGCTTCACAAAGTATTACTAGATGTATTTGGCTAGGTTATACTAATTATCTTTCTCACTCTACAAGGACTTAGATTATCATCTAGGATTCTACTCAAGGAATGATGATGTGATTATCTGAATATGTGGTTTGCCTAAGGATTCTACCTTGCTATCTTATGTATCTTGTTCTTCAGGAAATCTGATAAACCTGCTTCTTGTGGTATGCCTCCACCTCCTAGCTGCTTCATCTTGGTCCTATCTAAATTATGGAGTGGCCCAACTCTTTGGTTTGCTTGTATCATGGTACAAGATGATGGAATGAATGAGGTAGAGGGTTCCTTTTATAGGCTTGGGTATGCTCTAGTGTGATGACACATAGGTGGGTGACTCTTGTTTTGATAGGATGAGTAAGGTGTTTGGTTGTCATGTTCTCATCCATAGCAATCCTTTAAGCATGAGGTGGCATAGCTTAGGATTCAAGCTATGTAGATATTTTCATCCTATGTGGCATGGATATTATCCTCTCATTTTATTTGTTTTTGGATAGCCAAGTGGCTTTTGTTACTAAATATCTTGTGAAGGATTTTATACTTGTGGGTGAGTCACTATATCATATGTGATTGTATTTATATTCTAATTGGGATCAAAATGTCAAAGGCATGGATTATACCTCAATTTTGTATGGTGATGTTTGATTTCATCAAGGCATGATCATATGAGTTTCAAAATACTCATAGTTAATTTTATTCAAATAGTTTGAACTATAATTCGTAATGTAAATGAATTTAGTTTTGTGATATTCCATATATTTAATAAGTTATGATTAAATAACAATGTGTGGCTTTTATGCACTTAGGTCCTTGTGTTTTACCATATTTAGTAATTAGTTTAAGAGTGAATTAAATTATACTTCCAAGGTAGTTTCTCAACTTTTAAGTATTAATAATTTAGGGTTTGTTTCTTATCTCTTTGATGTGTATAAACCTCTCCCATATCTAGGGTTTAATGATAAGCTTGTGTTGGTGTTTAATTCAAAAGTTTAGTTCAAGAAATACCATGAGGTTCATGGTAGGAATATTTATTTGTTAAAGATATGGAAAAGATAAGTGAAGAATGGTGTCTCCATTTTATTGTTACTTGATTTGCAATTGAATAGGTGTTCATATGTTATGACAAGGATTACCATATTATAATCTTTTATAAGATCAAGCAATTTATTATTGGGTAAAGTGTTGTTGTGTTAATTATTAGTTCCATTTGATCTAACCCCCTTAGATCAAATCATCTCTACCCAAAACAAGGTTTTAATAAAGTCACATTGAGGTTTATAGCGCTTGACTTGATGAGCTACTTCAATTCCACCAAGATCAAGTGAAACTTCGATTCATCGTGATTGTTTTACTTTAAAGCGCGAAAATTCCCCGGATTTTCTATGCATGAATGCAATGCACACATCTATTTCCTCTATTTTTGTAATCCCAAATACTGGGATATTACACCGCCACCGTTTCACCATATCGAGAGGAGCTCCTACAACATGTTCAGCCGCTCCAAAGTATCTACAGAACACGTCGAATTTAGCGTTTGGGGACGCTTATCATGTTTGGAGGACGTCGCACCTCAACCGTGTCCCCCAAACAGAAATTAACATTTTTAAAATGAAATAAAAAATAATCAAATTCATTCAAGTTTACTATATATATTACATAGATTTAAACGAAATTCGATGAAACTTAAACCTAAACTCTAATCTAGTAGTACTTGCGGCGGCCAGAGGGATCATAGTACCGGTGGAAGTTGTACATGCCGTCGTCGATGACATCCTGCTTGTCGCGCTCGTCGACGGGCTCGTCCTTCACCGCGTCGCTAGGCCCAGCTTCGCCATCGTTGCTGAGGTCGACGAGTGGCATCCCAGCGTCGCGGATGCACATGGGGATCGCCGCGTCGAGGTCCACCCTCCAGGCGTCCTTTCAACGACGCCATGTACGCCGCGTACAATCTTGGGCAGTCCTCGGGGTCGTCGCAGCTGGCGATGAGGCGCTGCCCCCGCTCGTACTCCGCCATCTGCGCAGCCTTCGCAGTTTCCTCGTCGTCCTGCTCCTCCTTCACCTCCGGCTTCGGAACGAGGAAGGCGCCGGGGCGCCTCTGCTACTGTCGCGCTGGTTCGCGGATGTTGATATATGCTACTATCGCCGCACCTTCGAATCGTGGGCGGCGTCGTGTACTTGGTATCCTCCTTCACCTCGCGCTTCGGCACGCTGTACGGCGTGGCGCGGTGCGAGGAAGGTGTCTATCGCACCGGGCCCGAAGAAGAAGAGTTCGAGGAGGACTAGTACGTCCTCCTCGGTTGCCAGCGCGCTGCGAATGGAGGAGATGGCGGCGGAGAAGCTGGCATCTCCAACCTTGCGACACCGCTTGTGGATGCCATCGACGACGGCCGAGAGGGTGCGCCCGGGAACACCCTAGAAAAGGACGCGCCCCTCCTTGTTCCATGTGTTCCTCCGGCCGACGAGGCCGTCAGTGTTGTTCATGTCGGCATTGTACTGTGCCTGGAAGAAGTCCGCCCACCTGTCGTCGTTGCCGGTGGGGACCCAGGTGTGATCGGCACGCTCCTCGACGTTGAGGCGAGCGCGTTGGGTTCTGATCGCGTCCCTCCAGCGATCGGTTCCTGGCGTTGGCGGCGGGACGCCGATCCCGTTAACGGCCATCCTCCAGTCGTCGCTGCTTGGCAGGCGCATGTCCGGCGCGACAGGGTACTGCGCCCGGTACAGCGCCCACGCCTCCGCCACCGTGAGGCTGCCGTGCCCGAAGCCGTTCGCCACGAGGATGTTCTTGCGGGAGGACAACATTGGCGCTGATGCGAGAGGAAGGAAGGAGGTGCAACGATATTGGAATGGGGAACATGGCGAGAGGAAGGAAGGGACGCTCTTTATTGTACATCGACGGTAGGCGAGGAGGCAGCGGGGCGTTGGCCGCAATAAACGCCAACGCGGATGGCCACGCGGCCATGCATGACGAGACGCTTCACTGCGTCGCCTGGGAAAGCTAGGCGCCATTAACATCGCTTGACCAGAGGTAGGCGACGGGTTTTAGACTTCCGTGTAAATGACGCGTCGGGGCCGCCACTCCCTGCCTCGCTTCTCACTGTGTCCGGCGTGCCCAGAGCGTTCCCTATGGACAGGGACGGGCTCGGAGCGCCGGATACCATATTGAGTTGTGCCGCATGAAAAAAGGCATTTGAGGCGCGCGTCTGAGAACGAAAAAATGTCCGATAGACGTTTTGGGGACGTGGCTGGAGGTGCTCTTATTACCGTGCATTCATTTTTGGCTCATCTCATTCCTTGCTTTTCTTTGAAAAAAACACAAAAGCAGATGCTTTACAAATACAAACATGGACTCATCTATATATGTATGCTCTACCTTTATAAGCACCATTGAGAGACTTGGTCTGAGAATTGATGGAACTGGTTTTGGGATAAATGAAGTCATCGTAGACGTGTTATCAACGCAAGCGTCGGCTCCCACTAAAAAAAAATCCTTCATTATAAACAGGTAAGCGTTAAACCTGATCTTTGGTTCTTAATTGGTTTTTTTTTTAGAACTCGGCACTTTATTGATCAAATAACATCAAGACAAAGTTTGTCGCGGATACAATCCGGGACAGAAACTCTAAAGAAACTAGTACCAAACGACTCTGCTCGACGAGCTACAGTATGTGCTGAATTATTACACAAACGACTAACATGACGAAAAGTCACAGATGACAAGGAGTGGGCGAGAAATTTGATATCCTCGATCACTACACCAACCAGCGATCTGTCCCTCTCCGGGGCCTTGATCCGCTGGATAACCGCGAGGCAGTCGGATGCCAAGACGATCCTGTGCCATCCTTCATCACGAGCAAGGGAGACTGCACATCTGATGGCGTGTGCTTCAGCTATTTCAGGCGTCATGGTTTCATCAAGTAACTGGCTATGAGCAGCCAGAAATTCACCTTTGTGGTTTCTAACCACGACGCCGACCCCCCTCCGAGACGAAGCCAAGAACATTGATGCATCTACGTTAATAACAATCGTACCTTCCGGTGGCGGAGACCAAGATGGAGTTGGGGCAGTGGCCTCACGACTATGGTTGGTACGGTGTTTGATGAGATGCAGCTGGATCATATCAATATAGGCAAGTATCTGCTCAGCCAAACTGTGAGGATGCTTGATAGGTTCATCATGTCGCACTCCGTTCCTGGCATTCCAGATATGCCAAACCGTCACAGCTAGGATAATCACAGCATGATCGTTCGCGCGATCCAAGAAGTCAAAAACCCAGGCTTTGATGGTGGTGAAGAGGCTCCGCTGCAGCTTCAGGTGAGTTCTTGCTTTGACCCTTGACCACACCTCCTGAGCATAGTGGCAGAAGAGCAGGGTGTGCTCCACAGTTTCCTCCCTTCCACAGAAGAAGCACGCACCAGCGGCAGGCACACGCCGTCGCAAAAGCTGATGGCCGCTAGGGAGACAGTCATGCGCAAAGCGCCAGACAGTGATCTTCATCTTGCCCGGTGCCTTTGACTTCCAAAGTTTCTTCCAAAGCGAGGATTCAGCAGTCATGTCAGACGGCAGACCACCTCCTGACTGACTCCTCTTTCGGATAAAGCGTTGCGTCCTTGCCAACATATAGGCCGATTGGACTGTGTATATTCCGAGCCGAGCATAAGGCCATGACAGGAAATCGTCTCCTCCATGGCGACTCATAGGAACTGCCAAGATCCTCGCAGCCATCGTGTCATCGAAGAAATCCCTCACCACTTCCTCATTCCACGTGCAAGCATCTTCATCCAACAACAGATCCACTGTCGCGTTTGTCGGCAACGGGTTTAAGGTAGTAACCCGATCAGGGGAGACATCCGGGATCCAGTTGTCATGCAAAATCTTTGTGTTCTTCCCATTACCAATGCCCCATCGAACTCCGGCCTGCACCAATTCTTTCCCAAACAGAATACTGCGCCAAGTATAGGAAGAAGAGCGTGGCTTAGTGGCATTCCAGAAATCGGTATCTGGGAAGTAGCGCCCCTTAAGAACACGGGCACATAGAGAGTCAGGTTCAGTTAGAAGGCGCCATGCCTGCCGTCCTAACATTGCCTAATTGAACAGCACCATATCACGGAACCCCATCCCTCCAAGAGCTTTAGGCGCGGATAACCAGTCCCATGATTTCATGTGCATCTTCTTATGTCCATCCTCTGTTCCCCACCAGAAATTTGCAATCGCTTGTCTGATCGACGTGCAAGTCCCCACAGGCACTTGAAAGCAACTCATAGTATAGGTGGATATCGCTTGGATGACTGCTTTGATCAGTGTTTCCTTGCCTGAGCAAGACAAGGGCCTATCTGAATATGTATTCATACGCTTCCATGATCTATCAGATAGGAACCTGAATGTGCCAATAGGACATCTGCCTACATCCGTTGGCAAACCAAGGTAGGATTCCTGGAGAGCTTCATTGCGGACTCCCAGCAGATCCATTACTCCATTTTTAATCGCAGCTTCACAGTGGTTGCCAAAGAAGATTGTGGACTTGTCCAAGTTGATTTTCTGCCCGGAACCATCACAGTATCGAGTAAGAGTGGACTGCAGGGCTTGTACACTCTGCTGATCACTCCGGGCAAAGAATATGCTATCGTCCGCAATGAGGAGGTGGGAGATCGCAGGACCCTGACGACCATTACGGATGCCCTGCAACCGTCCCTCCAATTCCTGTTGCCGAAGGAGACAGGATAAACCCTCTGTGCATAATAGGAACAGGTAGGGACTGATGGGATCCCCTTGCCTTATACCCCTGCTGGGTATCAACGAGTTTGTGAGATCGCCATTTACTTTAACAGCATAGCGAACAGTAGTAACACACCTCATAACCAACTGAATCCAAGCAGGGGTGAAACCAAGCTTCTCAAGACAGTCGTGTAGGTAGCTCCACTCCACCCTATCATACGCTTTCATCATATCAATTTTCAGCGCAAAGAACGGCTTCTTCGCCTGTTGCTTCCTGATAGTATGGAGACATTCATAAGCAATCAACGCATTGTCCGTGATCAGTCTGCCAGGTACAAAAGCACTTTGGTGTTCAGAGATAATAATTGGGAGAATCAACTTCAGACGATTAGCCAATACTTTAGATGCAATTTTGTACAGCACGTTGCATAGGCTAATGGGGCGAAAATTCTTCAAATTGTCAGGGTTAGATACCTTTGGGATGACCTCCCCTTCCAAAAAACCTCTCACGGCATTGCACACTTCTTGCTCCAATAAGTTCCAGTGTGTTTGATAGAAAAGGGCCGGAAAACCATCCGGACCGGGAGCCTTAGTAGGACCCATCTGAAACAAAGCTGTTTTGATCTCTTCATTGGTATACGGTTTGCATAAACTAGCATTCATATCAGCAGTAACCTTACCATTCATAGAATCAATGATCGACTCCGTGGAATCACGTGGTTCAGATGAAAAGTGATTGCCATAGAAATTCTCCACCTGGACCTTGATCTCCGCGGTATCAGTACAGCGAGAGCCATCCTCCCGAACCAGCGTTTTGATTTTATTCGTGCGCCTCCTGGCCGAAGCCCTCGCATGAAAAAACGAAGTGTTGCGGTCACCCTCCTTGAGCCAGTCAACTCGGGATCGCTGCTTTGCCATCACCTCCTCTCTCTCAAAAAGCTCGCAGAGCTCGCGCTCCACAGCAATTGCCTCGTCCGAATTCACATTCCAGGGCGCCAAGCGCAAATATTTCAAGCGTCTCTCCCGTTTTCGAATTTTTCGGCCCACTGAACCGAAAGTGTCCTTGCTCCACTGACCCAGCGAGGTCGCCACCCGGTGGAGTGTGGCCCAGGTGGACCGAAGTGAAGAGGGCCCCTGAGATCCATCCTTCCAGGCATGCTCCAGCACCTGCATGTAATCAGGCGAACGCAACCATGCCGCTTCGAATTTGAAGCCCATCTGCACCGGCACAGGTTCAGGGTCGTCGCTGAAGCTTTGTAAGTTGATGCATACTGCATAATGGTCAGAGGTGGTGGTTATGACATTCTCCACCATGCAATCATCAAAAATCTGCGTGAATGAACCATTAGCTACTGCCCGATCTAGCCGGACCCTTACATTACGATCATTGTTCTGCTTGTTCGTCCACGTAAACATGGGACCTGAGAACCCCATGTCAGAAAGGGCACAATCATCCAAACACTCCTGGAATAATCGGATTTGCGTTTCTGAGCGATCGTTGGAGCCATAATGCTCATCTTGACTAAGGACCTCGTTGAAGTCGCCACAGCAGATCCAAGGACCAGACCACTGTGTATTCATTTGCCGCATCAGATCAAAGAACTCATGCCGCTTCTCCCTGCGAGGTTCACCATAGACAAACGTTGCACGCCATTGAACTCCTGTTTCCGCCGATACGACCACATCGATGAAATTAGAATTGCTACCCTTCAGCTCAACAGACAACGGCTGCTTCCAAAACAAAACAAGGCCACCACTTTGGCCCTCACTGCTCACAGCAAGACTTCCAGTGTAACAAAGGACCACATAAATTTTTGGGCCCTCCTATCCTTCATCTTCGTCTCCGAGAGAAAAAGGATCATGGGTCGGTATTTCTTGACAAGCCACCGGAGCTCGCCCACTGTCGAGTCCGACCCAAGACCTCGACAGTTCCAAACGAGGAGACTCATTGCGTGTCGCGGGGCTGATCCACAGCCGCCGCGAGATCCGCCGATCGATCAGGTACAACACCACTGTCACTTTTTTGTTTCTTGTTTGAATCCCCACTACGCTCTTCCGTCTCCACCTCAGCCGAAGCCAGCAGGCCAACATCATCCTTCTGCTGGACCACATTCGCTGTCGAATTCATGATCGCGAGGGCAGTTGACGTTTTAGCCACATAGACTTGCTTAATGGGTTGGGGTGCCACTGCCAGGTTGGTTCTGCTTTCCTTGCCTATTAAAGTTAGATCTGGTTTTTCTAAAACAAAAGAAATACTCCCTCCGTTTCAATCTATAGTGCCTATAGATTTTCTGCACGGTAATTAGCGCAACTCATTTTTTAACACAAAACGCCCTAAAGAGCCGAACCACGATCACATAAATACTCCCGATCTACCGATTCCTCGATCCCGCTGTGGAGTCCTTTGCGGAGTATGAGAGAAATAAGGAAAGTGAAAACAGAAACGGAGGAGATACTGCAAATAAACACAGATATACTCTTATATTACGAAACAAATGTAGAAAATCTATAGGCACTATAGATTGAAACGGAGGGAGTATATTAGTATCATGAAGATGTCAATTATACATAATCTCTACATCAACAAAATACCATAAAATATCAAGATGCACAAAACGAAAATAAAAGGTCCCACTGTGATTAACTCCCCATAGCAATAGCTCACAAACCACCGTCAACGGCAACACACGGAATATAATATGGCTCTCCAAAAGCAATGTCTTTAAGAATGAAAATAGTGCATAAATCATACTTTCACCATCTCGGTTTAACAAGCACGCAGTTTAAAAAATTGCTTTGGCTATTATTTTGGTTAATAAAATATATGTCATAAAAATTATATCATTGGAAAGCTTTTTTCATACGAATCTAATGATATAGATTTTATAGATATAAAATTTATATTTTGTTAACTAAATTAATGGTTAAATTTTGTCCTAAACTGCGTGCGCGCCTGTTAAATCGAGACGGAGGGAGTAGCTCGATCTAAGATCTTAAGTTTTCACCCCAAAAAAAACTCTAAGCTCTCAATACAATACCTTCAACAAAGCTATTACCATACACAACCAACAAAAATCAGACCTTAAAATTTCACATTAAAAGTCAAGACTCATGACATTTATAGCTTACAATTAAAAAAAGTTATGAAAAAATATCCATGTAGCATGTAGATGCGTTAATTTTGGTAAACAGTAGGGTCCTTTGCTGGTATGCATTTACTATATAACTTAGTTGTTTCTTTTATGTTATTGCAATTTACTATAGCCCATCATAAATTACTTAATTTGTTGTTTTCCCTTAGCTCACAGGTGGACCATATTTTCGTGCCAAGCACATAATCATGCGTCTTCATCTTTTACGTGATTGGCTTTTCTTGACTTTTTATATTTATAAATACGATTTTCATCCACTCATGGTCATTTGATCATAAAATTCATGTCCAATAGCAAACTTCTACTCCAAGTGCCATAAAATGTCTGACCGAAACTTCTGTCCCTCCGAACGGAAATATGAACAAATTCTGGCATGTGTGGCACTCTCTCACTCGCAGAGCGATGTTGAGATTTCGCTTTCTCACTCGGCGACAAAGTAGGTCTCGTGCTTCCAAAGGACAAGAGGTGTAGTATTGGCTTTTGGAAAGCGAGAGATGATATCTCGTCTTTCACAAAGCTCGGATTGGCGAATGAAAGGTAGGGTATAAAACCGAGAATAACTATAGGCTTAGTTTGAGAGGAGAACATGGTATATGGCACCGAGATTGAATTACGTTTAATTTCCTTCAACGAGCGTTGAGATTGGCCTTTTCTTCATAGATTCTCATGTGGCTACATTGTGCAAGTTGGACAAAGGAGAGGAAGGAAGGGATGGATAAATACGAGATGATGATAATCAATCAAATTTCAAACACAAAACGCCTGGTCGGCATAACCTTTTCTTACTGGAGAGGTCACTCTAGAGCCATAAAAAAAGTATACATGGTGGAAAAGAATAATATCTCCAACATTCAATGTCATTAAGTCTTATTCTTATAGATGTGCAATTATGTCTTTTGGTAAAAGAAGCCTACATTACTACATAGATATCAAACATGCCCAAAGTACAGAAATCAGATATGCCCCCAAATACTTGAAGACACAATTATAGGACCACCAATTAAACATGTTTTCGCAATATATGTATGACAACGAGATAACTACATTCTCTGTTTCATTTCAATCGAATATGAAAGAACATTACTTCTTTGAATCGGTGTGTGTGACCTTGATCAATATTGCCTAATCTTTTTCGCTTTGCTGAAAAAGTTCTGCACTACTGATTAATATGATGCATTGATATATGATCAAGTTTCAGATTTGAAACAAACATCATCGATTGCTGAAAGTTAAACTAAAATGGCACCCACACCAAACGGCTATATCAAAATGAAGAATAGTATTGTCGCACAAAAAAATATGAAATTTGGATACTGTGTGCAGGCCAACCACTAATGTAAGTGACAAAGATTTGGTACACATGGGCACCAATGATCCCTCTTTTAAAAAGTAATTTAAAATTATATTTCTAAATTTCAGAAAAATCTGAAAAATAAATCATGATGTAGCACTTATTGTATCCCACAAGCGTGTAAACTTTCAACTGAAAATAATGTGTACTTTGGGATACACAAGAATAATAAATATGTGGATCTAAATATAGCAATTCAAATCTCCAAAAAAAAATAGACTTTGTCCTTTTTGCCTAGCTCAGAAAATAAACATTTGTAATTAAAAATTTGTACGTTAGTGGGATACATCATCAGCTCCTTTTAGAATTTTATTACTTAATTTTTTAAACAAATAAATATAATTTTTAATATGATACCCAGGATCCAAAATGACTTTTCGCCTGATAGCACAGAAATAGGCAAACATTATATTGATTTGGATCTACCATGCTTTGCATTGTTGCAGGCTACACCATTTCATTGTACTATCTAATTATGAGGAACTAACAAACCCATCATCGAATCTGAAAGTATGGGACTGAATAAAATCTTTGACACCTCTACCAAAAATGAACCTAGATGCAAATGTTCGCGTATTTTGTTTGCTCACCCTCGCTCTCACGCCGACCAAGACTTGTTTTCTAGCCCATTTTCTAGAGCATGCATTGTTGCTCACTCTCGCTATGACACGTCGCATGGAAACGGAACGGTGCAGGCGCAGATCTGCCCTACCTCACGATGCCTGCGATCGCGTGCCTGCAGGCAGTTCCAAACTTGCTGCAGCCTGCACAGGCCACGAAACTGCATACATGCAGGTGAGTGGGTTACCCTTACCATGTCTTTAGTTTGGTCCCCGGCCTCACTTCAGGCCACCCAACTTCAGCTGTCAGAAAAGGGAACGTTTGAAGTTTAAATTCCAATAGCTGACCTTGAATCAGACCAAATATTCTCATATGGCTTAAAGAGTTTCTTCACAGCGATATTCCGAAGTTGATGAACTAGTATCTATGTCGTGCACGCAATTGCAAAACCGAGGCTAGTTCATATTCAAGGTGCATTAGTACTTAATTGTATGAATATTATATACTACTGTATAAAAACGTTTGATCACGTTTGCTTATCTCTAACTTCTTAAAATATAGAAGGGGAAACAGAGATGGGAACATTAGCTTTGCAGATCAGCAGGTGTACGTTGCCCATGTAACTACTTCTTGACTTGAACTAGTACTACTCAGAGTTGATTATATACTATGATTATCATCTACGCATTCCATTCTGGTAGTATAATATGATTGGTTCTCAACAAGTAAACAAAAACTAGTGGCTGCAAAGGCGGCTGCTTACACCAAAGAAATTTCCAAACAGGTTATTCCACCTTGTCACTGTCAAATTCCCCAGATTGATAATATGATGGTAATAGGTGGAGTAGCATTTTCAGGACACAAGCAACTGCTTTGGTATTACATGAGATAAGTACGTGCCGAAAGAGCTTTCAATAAACTATATATTGCCATTGACATTTCATTGAGTATCACGTAAACATGAAAGGAATGTCCTTAAGAATCCTTGACATACTGGGAGATGATGGTGCGGGTAGTTCTTTGCTATAGTTCTGTTATTTGACCTTGATACTTGCTTGAAGAACTTGGCAACCTTACTTGCTCCTCTTGGAAGCCTCATACAGGTAGCCTGCGATAACTACAGCTGCAGCAACTGCTACACCGACTGCACTCTGTGCGAGTACAACAGCAGTTGGAAGATCTGATTTTGTAGAAGCTGGGCCACCACTCCGTGGAGTGAAGCCAAGTTCAGAAAGTTTCTTGTGTGATTCAGCGTAGTCCTTGAAGAAGATATCCTCATCCTGCAATACAAAAGAAGAAGGCATTGTTTGGATCTGAAACTTGTACATTGAAATTAAAAAAGTGCTATGGAGTAGAATAGTATGGTAGTATCAGGTATCAACTCCAGGAAATTTAAGAATATCAATAATCATATGCACCTTGGCATAAAGGTCCACATAGCGTCTGAATTCAGGATCATCCAGCAATGCCTTATCAGTAGGGAGCTTCAGAAGCCCCTCAGATTCTCCCTTCAGTAGCTCACTACAGCGAGGTTAGAAAATAATTAAATTCCACAGATTCTACTTCTCAACTCTAGTCTTCAAAACAAGTAGATGTTGTTGTTCTGTATTCAACTTACAGAAAGTATGAGTTGTCAAACTTCAGAGGATCACGGGTCCATGCACCGTCAAACCCAGACCTTTCAGGGTGCGCCTTTCCCTAAGAGAAAAAACTTCTGTATTAAATACTGTGTTTCTGATGAACGGGTGAGCTTCTACTTCACATAATAGAACAAGTACCAGACTGTGGCCACCAGATAGAGCTACAATATCTTTATCTGTCAAGCCCATTCGATAAAAGATGTCCCTTAGATGTGGTGCCCCTATTTACAAAGGAAAACAAACTCAGTACCAGAGATATGCACAAGCTGCAGAAAGTAAGCGGCAAAGAACATAAGCACTCCAATGAAACTATAACAGCAGGATTACTGACACTGCTGTTTAAAAGTCTGATCATTTGGGGAAAAAAGACACCTCTGATAAAATAGACTACTGGTGATGCTAAATATAGCATGTAAAATAGACTACTGATGATGCAGGAAGATACGATTAGTGGAGCGTCGAATTTAGAAGAAAATGTGGGCACGAACAGACAAAAAGTACAACCAGAAGAATCTACTTTGCATGAAATACAGGCATGTATTATATCCAGAGTGTGAACGTGAGCAGACCAGTGCAGATAATACTCCATGGGAGCATGGGACTACATTTGGCATGCACGTAACTTTCTAGATCACGTTCTTGCTTGAGAATTTAAGGAATCAGGAAGCGTGTTTATCTAAAATTATGAATATTGACCAGTAGAAAAAAAATGCAGCAGTGACCTCTCTTAGCATCAGGAAGACGCCCTTCACGGGGGCAAACCGAGGAATCCTGATACATATAAAAAGCAGTCAATATGTGAGCATGAGGAACAATAATTCATTTACAAGGAAATGACATTTCACATACACGTCTTCCAGGAACAAACTCAACGGTTGGACCCCCAGTGACTTCAACTGCAACTACTCCAGCAAGCTGCAACCAAAATCTACTTAGCAAGTAACTATATAATTTACAGTTTTACGACACCAGTAGGAAGCAACAGCCAAATTGAGCAGAAGAACAGTCCCTCAGTTTAGTACAAAAGCCACTCAAGCAAATGGCCAAATACCTGATAAAGGTCTGCATATGTAACCTTTGGACACTTTGCTTTAATAGGATCTGTAGCAACAAAGGACATCTGGATAAGCTACAACAGTAATTTCATTTATTCCAGTAGTGAAGAAAGGATCAACATACCAAGAAACCAGCAAAACTGAAATGAGCAAGTCAGGTGATTTTCAGAGTAGAAACAAAGTTGCAACTCCATCAAACATAGTTACTCAGCACATAATGGTAGTCTCTCAGAGTTCTCTCAGTTGTAAATATAGTGATGTAAATAAAAAAAAGCATATGTAAGGATGCAATAGTTTACAAGAGATCATACTGGGGCACAGATAATTTCCATTGCTTATAATCTAGATTTTTTGACTTTCCATAAAATCAGTATAGCCTTGTGTTCGAGCTATTGAACAACAACAAAAGGAAATAGAATTTCAAGTTGTCAGAATCTAACAAGAATGCAGAGTATAATTTCTACTAAGCTTAAGGAATTCAGTATAATTTTGCACAGCCATCTACCAACTTGGGTAATTGGGGTATATATACCAAGTAGATCAATGGCAATTTTTAAGCCAGCATTTGAACCATGAGTAAACTCCTCCTCGTATCTAATTGAGCCATTTGCACCACCAGTTCTTGTGTTGACGTCGTATGTGCCAGCATCATGCCATCTGCGATATAAAGGGAAAAGTTAAGCGTTCTACATGCAGGACAGCAAGGATTATAGGAGACACGAGTCATAACCAAACACACACACGCACAAAAATGGAAGTGGGAGACAGCTTTATCAATGTTTTACTAATTACAACCTAAAAATACATGCATTTCTGCAGTATATTTAACAACAAATTCAGTGCATAAACTTAAATGTTAAGATAATGTTCTGCTGAATCAAAGTTTCTACGCCTTTCATTCCACAGTGTGCACGAGAACTGATCCTATTAATGCATACATAGTGTTCCTGGCTGCTATACAAGCATCCATCTCACATAAACACCACAATGTAAAGGGAAGGTTCCACAAGTGGAAGTCTTATAACAGGCAAATCCATCTCAGCTTCCCCTGCTACTGTACATGAGACACATGATACATCTCCACGCCACAAACGAGATAAAGCAACTCTACATAACACCATAGTCTACCTTTGAATTAAGCATCACCACTTTCAAGTTAGATCCGCACTCGTGGACATGCAACTAAAATTAGGAGGCGTTCGGAGCTCAACGCACACACACACATAAGGTGTTTGCGGAATTGCCTCGCCCAAAACCGAACCACGACCACGAGGCAGTAGTGACAGCTACGCCCAGTTTCCGCAGCCCGCGGCAGCAACCAGCAAAGCATGAGGTCCAAATCTGACATGAGCCTAAGCTCACAACGCCAGTGTGTGATCCCGCGACTTGAGTAAACCGGTAGCCAGGGCACTCGCGCCGCGCGAACCAGTGACTAGACGAGCAGGAAGCACAGGAAAAAAGGGAAGGTGCAGGAGACAGAGGCACATCGGAGGGGGGGACAGGAAACGGTGGTACGTACGCGAGGCGGAGCATGATGGGGGCGCAGCCCTTGGAGGCGATGAGGGCGCGGAGGGCGCGGCGCGCCCTGTCGATCTGGCGCAGGTACTCGGCGTCCACCACCGGGGCCGCCATCGCCGACGAGGGATGAACCCTAGAGAGATCGGCGGGGGCGGAGCGACGGAGGCGCGCGGTGCGTGTGGGGTGAGAGGAGAGGAGCAGTGGTAGCAGAGCAAGCGGGAATGGGAAGGAGATAACGCGAGCGAGCGATTGGCTGCTCCGCGCCGTCGAGTCGTGGTCTGCCGGCTTCGGTTTTACTCGCATCGGCGCTACACGTGTACCCTCCCGATGTTGTGTGGGGCCCGCCGTCATTTGTTTTATCTTTTCATTTTTTTTTTGTTGTGCTGACGATTGCCCGGACTTTTCCTTTTTCTCAACCGAATTCTCGAGTTTTTTTTTCCTTTGGCAATCGAATTCTCGAGTTCATTTACCTCGTTTCATAACAAAATGAGGCCATTTCATTTACAAAAACTACCAATTCTGAAATTCATGCAACCACATGGAATTGTGAAATAATTTTCTAAACTTGTTCTGCTGCCAATATTTCCATGAATACAAATATCAATCATAATTTTGGCATAAACGGAGGTACATACTACATAAAAACAAGTTTTTCTCAAAGTATATAACCTTGATCTCATTACCCATAATTAATTTATATACGAGAATACATGTTCAAGTTTGACGACAAACATAAGTAAGCAGATACCAAATAGTAGTAGTTAGCGTAAAAATGCATGTCCTAGTTCAAATAGCTTTAAACGAGTGATCCTAGTTAGCGGTCAACCTAGTTGGCGGTCAACCGTTGCATAGTCATTTCTGACAACACCGTGTTTCCTTAAAAAGAAATCTAATCATTTTCTTTATTTCTATTTCTAGCTAGATGAAAGCTATAAAATGTTTCTGACATAAAGTTCTTCCAAGAATGGAAAGAATAACATGGAGACTCCCGGCGAGTTCAGGTATGAGTCTTTCGTGTTACACAAGGAGACACACCTTTTTATACTATAATTAAGACAGTAAAAGTAAATAAGTGAACTTATTCTAAACTTGAAAAAATAACAAACGAATCGGACAAACCGTTGAACCGTGAGGCCCACCGTTTCGGATACTCCTCTAGTCTTTTAACTTTGGTTTCTGACCGAAAAAATTAGTGGCGCGGAAATTTGATTTATTTTTACACTTCCAGATCAAATTCATGCACTATTAGAGGAAATTGTTGATACCAACGAGAATCTCTCCAAATTTGAAAATTCAACCCGTTTTATTTATTAAAGAATAACTCCGATTTAAGATTCATTTTCACCAACAAAATCAGTCTCCACGAGATCTTCAAAATTAGCACCATGTTGACATGTTTCATCAACTTTTTTCGACCAAAAAGTTATCAACCCTCCGTCCATATGAGTGTGGATTTTGTACACCCAACCATGGGTGTGGGTGTACTCTTTGCCGTTCATTTGGAGTTGGAGATTGTGCAAAGTCTGGGTCGATGGAACATTTTCCTCCAGTTCTCTTATTTTCCTGTCGCGTCGATGGCTCCTTTTCTCCCGGCTTTTCGCCCCTCGTCATGGTCCGTGCTGTTCGTGTCGGGGACATCCCCAGGCAGAGACGCCCTCATATCATCCAGAAAGTAGTAGGGGCCCGGTCCTCCATCCCCAACCTCTGTCCCCTGTTTTTCGTTGTAGCCGCCGCCGGCGCCGGGGAGCCGTCCACACCGCGCCGCCGGCGCCAGGGAGCCGTCCACACCGCGCAGATAGAGTACGCCTTCGCTGTGCGCCGTCCCTGTGCGCCGTCGCCGTCGCCAGCGAGCCGTCGACATCGCGCCGCCGACACGCAGCTACAGTACATCGTCGCCTTCTCCCCCTTTTCCTTGGAGCTTGTACTAATGGTGACGCGTGTTGCGTGCAGGCAATGGCCGGGAGGGCAACACCAGGCGCGGACAGTTCCCCATTGTTTGGAAGGGGGTGAATCGTCAAGTTTTTTTGTCCCCTGTACCCGAGGACATCGGCTCGCTAATTCCTCCTCCGGGTGCTTCGCAAGGTGGCCGTCGCCGTGCGCCATCGCCGTCGCCACCGAGCCGTCTACACCTCGTCGCCGACGTGCAGGTTCAGTACGCCTTCGCCGTCGCCAGCGAGCCGTCTACACCGCGCCGCCGACCCGCAGGTACAGGTACAGTACGTCCATGTACCACCGGCTTCTCGCCGTCTGCACCAACATCTCCGACGACCCGCTCGTCCATGTGCCTTCTCGTCGCCATCAATGGGAGAAACGTATCGGCCCATGATGTCTTCTTACGATGCGTGGATCTCGCCAGCCTCCCACGATGACGCCAGAACAGAGATAGGGTCTAACACGCTCCCCCCTCTCTCTCAGCTCCCCACGCCACCCGGCAGGCTCACCTTCGACGTTGATGGGCGGATCCGGAGCCCCCAATGCCCCGACGAGCCTAGGGACGAGTCTTGGCTGATTTTTCTTTGAATTTTGTTTCTGTGTTTGCACGATTTTGTTCATTGCGATTTGTGTGCTTCTTTATCCTAATTCTTCTTCACGATTGATCCAAATATTAGATCACGGTTCATCTGGATGAATGTGTTCAGAATTTATTGTGAAAGACCGCGTGGAGAGGGCAGTATCAGTGCATTTTTCTAAATTTCATACGTTGTTAGTGGCCTGAACATTAGCTTGGAATCCGGCATCATGTTACCCTGCGAGAGAAATCTGCCAGTTCCCTTTTCGTATTTGGGATTTCTCAGGTATCGACGAGTTACCATTTGTTTTCTTTTTGAGGAAATCTTCCAATCCATTTCTCTTTGTAAAACATTCGAGTACACTTCCAGTATCATAGTGTTCAAAATGTTGAGTAGTACGAAATTGTTCATGATCTCTCCTGTTCTCTATTTTGTGCTCTGGGATGGGGAGCATAGCAGAATTTCAGGCGTGCAAATTTTGCTCGAGAATTAGGCCATAGGGATTCAGGTTACAGACGACGAGGTGAGTGTTTGATTCGATGGCCATGACAACCCTGAAGAAGAAGTTCCTGCCGACGGGGCGGAGAACGAAGGGATCCTGCAGTTTCTAGCTGATAAGGTAAGCTGTTTTCTAGTTGATTCAGTGACTTGATTCCAACACTAAAACGCAGGTTTCTCATGACCAAGTCGTTGAGGAGGAGCAGGTAGCGGAGAATATGACCCCAGGCGGCGTCGAGCTTGCAGCCGTTTTGGTTTCGCTCGAAGACGGCGGCCCTTCTTTAGATGCTGGGTACCAAGCCGTCGACGAGGGCGACGATGGCAACAGCGAGGTGCTAGCCACCGGTAATGACGGCGTCCGGAACATGATGCAGCGATGGCTCCGCGTTCGGCTCGTTTGATTCTGATTTGGTCTTCAGACAACAGTTAGTCGTCGGTTACTAGCATGTAGTGTTTAGTTAGCAGTTCAGACCAGGTGTTAGCTGGATGTTCTTCTAGATAGTCGTCAGTTTGCAATTAGTGACCAATAGTTTTTGGGGGATTCTTTTTGGCCGATGACACCTAGCAACTAATCACGTCTTGTACCAAACCTGCCCGGCAGGTGTGGTTCTGTTTTTTTACTGATCAATGAAATGCCTTGCAAACTCTTGCGATTAAGAAAACATCATGTTCTCCATCATTTACTCGGATGATTCAGTACAGGAAGCTAATGAAGAGCATCAATCTTCGCCTCCTCTCCAGCTCTCGTACGGGAATGCGCTATGAATTTCCATCACTCGCGGGTCCAGCGACTCGAATTCGTCACCGCGGAGGACGCTGGAGAACAAGAGAGATGAGAGGAATCGCTGGATTCCCGTGGAGAAGAAAGGAGAGCAGTGACCCACCCTGGTGGAGTCACGTGGAGTAAAATATTGGGTGTCCAGGAAAGTTGTGTCCTGACCCATGACATGCAAGTCACAGCGCTCGTTCGTTCCAGGATTCTAGCGTCTGACTCGCTTTTGGCCCTGTCTTACGGAAAAGCTGATGGGATATAATGGTTGGAAATGCACAGACTGGAAAAATAGATTCCTCCTTACTTTTTTTTGTCCGAATCTCAAAGTGAACGAATGGTGATGAATACACCCACACTCATGCTTGGGTGTACAAATGTATTTCCTCGTCCATATTTTAGCAATGATTAATGTGAATAGTTACCGATCCTAGAAATAAATTTCATTTAGAATATATGGTGACTTTTTTAGCTCAAGAGTTATCAACCCTCTATCCGCTATTTATCAACAATAAATGTGAAAAGTTACAGACACCAGAAATTAATTTCATTTGGAATATTTTGTCGACTTATTTAGCTCATAAATTATTGACCCCTTTATCGGTTATTTATCATCGGTAGATGTCAAAAGTTACCGACCACAAAATCTAACGTTATTTATAATATTTTGTGGGTTTTTTAGCTCACAAGTTATCAAGCCTCTACCCGTTATTTTATCAACGGTGAATATGAAAAATTTACCAAACACAAAAGTTAATTTTATTTAGAATATTTGGCAAGTATTTAGCTCACACGTTATCAACTCTGTGCATGTTATTTATCAACGGTAAATGTGAAAAGTTACCAACCTCAAAAGTTAATTTGATTTAAAATAGGTTGGCAACTATTTTAGCTCACAAGGAATCAACCCCTACCCGTTATTTATCAACGACTGCTGTGAAAAGTTGCCAAAACTAAAAATTAATTTCATTTACAATATTGTAGCGGTTTTTAGCTCACAAGTTATCAACCCTCTGCCCCTTATTTATCAACAGATGATGGCACTTGACAAGAGAACGTTATGATGGAGTGTCTTTATTATCTCCTCCGCGACGGTGCAAAAAAGTTGTTCTTGATGGCAACAACTTTGTTACCACGTTGGGACTTCAATGGTAGAGGGTTTATATCGAACTCCTTTGTCCTCTTCTAGCAACCTACCAAACAAAGTGATTGGCTCGTGTCCCCAACTCCACCATGCGGTTATCAAGCGCAAGATTTTGTATTAGTAAAACTGAAATAAAACAATAAATAAATAAATAAAAGTAAACAATCCATAACTAGGCAAGAAAGTAAGAACACTAAATTAAAGTTATTTTTGGGCTTTTTTTGTGTTTGCTAATAGTAAAAGTAATTTTGTATTTTCGAATTTAATTAATGTAGAAAGTATAAAAGGCAATAAAAAGCATTGGAAGTTGGTTTCTTATTATGAAAAGTGGACCGGGGTTCATGGATTCACTTGTCTACCCTCTCATAAGGTGTATTGGACATAAATCAATTCAAAGAAGATATAATATTGACGAAACTTAATTATGTGTTTGATTAGTATTCATAGGGGCATCACGTTCTAAAGTAAAGAGTTCTAAAGTAAAGATGATGCAACACATCTCACTTATACTCCACTAGAAAGGAAAAAACTCCACTCAGTCTTGAATTAAGAATATACAGGGTATAGCCTTATGTACTTTAACATGATGTTTGAATATCAAATGTGCTACCTTGAGCAAACAAGACCACCTTGGCTACCACCAGGTGATTATAACACATGCATTGACTTTATCCCTAGTGAGATAACAAAAGAAAGATAAAAACCATAGTGGATCTCGAATTTATTGTCACTATCCAGTCAACACCTTTCGATACTTGGGATCAAATAGAAGGACAACTAGTGCCTAAGATGGACACATTTCGATACTTGGGATCAATGTTGCAAAGCAATGGTGATATCAATGAGGAAGTTTTCCATAGGATCAAGGCAGGGTGGATGAAGTGACGGCAAGCATCTAGTATACTCTGTGAGAAGAAGGTTCCACAAAAGCTAAAAGGTAGTCAGACTGAGGATGCTATATGAGGCAGAATGTTGGCCAACTAAAAGAAAACACATCCAGAAAATGAGTGTAGCGGAGATGCGCATGCTATGATGGATGTGCGGCAATACAAGGAGGGACCGGATTAGGAACGAGGTAATTCGCGATAGGCTACGGGTGGCACCGATCGACGAGAAGCTAGTCCAACACTGACTAAGATGGTTTGGGCACATCCAGTGGAGGCCTACAGAAGCTCTAGTTACAAATGGAATTCTAAGGAGTATGGAGGAAACTAGAAGGGGTAGAGGACGCCAAAATTGACTTGTGTGGAAGCGGTAAAAAGAGATTTGAGGGATTGAAATGTACCTAAAGTCTTGGCTCTTGATAGGACTGCATGGATATCAGCGACCCATGTGCCCGAATCTTAGTTTACTCTCTTTTTTCATTCAGGTTCTTGTTTTTTCTTCGTTACATTTATGTTGTGTTTCATATCTAGCCTACCCCAACTTGCTTGAAAAAAATATCCAGTTAACACCACCATGTTACTCCAACTAATACACATGTTCCTCCACACATTTTTCATCAAGCAAGCAAAATCAAGAAAAGAGTTTCATCTTGATGCAGACAAAATCGTCATCATCAATAAGACCAAGTGGAATGCGCAAGGCAAATGTTTGTTCATTATAGGGTTTATTTTTTACCGGTCTTGTGGTTTTAGTTGGGTTTATATGATAGTTAGCCATAATATTAAGAGGAGGTCTCAGAGAATGAGTATTGATCGTATTTTTCGGAGAGAGATCAAACCCATTCATCCTTAGCATAATATTTATGGGTTTTCATTTGGATCGTATCCATGCGATTATATAGAGCTTGTCATTATTCTCATAAGAAGCTCTAGTTCATCTAAACAGGTTTTGCATGGAGAACTTGTTGCGTCTAGGGTGTCACAGTTACCGGTTAGTCTTTTATAGAGAGAGATCAAATCTTTAATAATATGGTTTTGTCCTACCTTCCTGTATTATGTTGATTCTCTGCATGATCTTGTAGAGCTTGTTTGAAGCTTCACAACGATCCCAAGATCATCAAAATTGGAATTCGGAGGAAAAACTTATTGCAGTTTTTGTACCATAATGTTTGGATGATTCCTAAGTCCAAAAGTTCCGGCCTGGTTCCGCCCGTACCTCCAGAAATGTTATTTTCATATTATCGACAGCAAAAAGGGGTGCCTCGCTTCACCCAAAAATTCCTAAAGATGAAAATCCTACAGAATTCCTTTGAATCAAATAAGTCCTCAATCCATATAAAAATAATTATGTGTTTTTCATGTGGTGCAACCAAACAACATCTGCAACTAATTTCTACGTTCTTCATTCCTGTAGGATTTCATATGTCATGAGTCATGACATACTATTCCTGCGTTTTTCCTATTCCTATGTTTTCTAAATCCTTTGAATCAAACAACACCTTAAATTGTAAAAGGAGAGTAGAATGACACAACAACATCTGATAAAATTTTGAGGAACACCATAGAAGGTAGGCGTGCATGATATAATGGTTAGGCATGGTCATATTACTGTTTCCAAGTCAGGGGAACAAATAAAGGGAATAAATTGAAACGGCTTTATTTCAGCAGCTGCATCGTTCGTCAGAAATGGCAATTCAGTAATCCTCTCCCAGCAGTAGCATGCAGGCGACACCCCGTCCGCAAACCATGCCGATCCAGGGCGTTGATTCAGTCAATCAAGAAAAACGCCCAAAACCACGACGAAAACCCCCCGCGCCCGCGCCCGCGCCCACGCCCACGCGTACGAGCGGCGAGACCAACCACCCGGTGGCCGGTGCGTGGACGGACGGACCGCGCGCGCACGTCGGTCCCGGCGTTCCCGCGCGGCCGCTCCTCGTCGACGCCAGGCCTTTAAACTCCCTCCTATTTTAGGAGTACCGGGAGCGCGAACTCGAAGCCCCTAGCTTCCACGCATGCACGATCCGCCCGCCATGTCCCTCCTCCGCGTCCGGCCCGCCGCCGCCGTCGCGGCGCTCGCCGTCGCCGTCATCGCGCTCGCGGCGGCCGGCGGCGGGGACGCGTACGGGCTGACCAAGCCCGGCACCGTCATCTCGTACGACCGCCGGTCGCTCATGGTCGACGGCCGGAGGGAGATCTTCTTCTCCGGCTCCATCCACTACCCGCGCAGCCCGCCGCACGAGTGGGCCGACCTCATCTCCAGGGCAAAGGAAGGCGGACTCAACGTCATCGAGTCATACGTCTTCTGGAACGGCCATGAACCCGAGATGGGCGTGGTAACTGTCACGCACTCCGCCTCATTCATCTGATTCAGTGATTCTTCACGCTCTTCACGCGCGCGCGCCCCTGGCGTGTGCGTGCGCGCGTGTACAACCTCCATTACGTGTGCTCATCCATTCATGCGTTCCTCGATCGATCGATGGATTGATCGCTTGGTTGCAGTACAACTTCGAGGGGAGGTACGACATGATCAAGTTCTTCAAGCTCATCCAGGAGCATGAGATGTTCGCCATGGTCCGGATCGGGCCCTTCGTTCAGGCGGAATGGAACCATGGGTTTGTTCGTCTCGTTTGCTTCACATCTCATCGCGTCTCTTGATCGATTTCTGCAACAACATCTCTCTCCGTTTTAATTGAGGATTTTATTCTTCCAGAGGGCTGCCTTACTGGCTCCGGGAGGTCCCTGACATCGTCTTCCGCACAGACAATGAGCCTTTCAAGGTGATCCATCTGACATTCTTACATCAAGCCACACAAAATTATCAGTTGCAGACATATCAAATACTAGATACAAGTTGGAAGTAAAATTATGTACATGTAGAGATAATTTCAGGCTCATGTACCTTTTGGGTTTTCTCTTTATACAGAAGCTCATGCAGAAGTTTGTGACTATGATAGTGACCAAGCTCAAGGATGCCAAGCTCTTCGCATCACAAGGAGGCCCTATTATTCTGGCACAGGTACCACATTACCTTCCTTGATTATATTCTTCCGGCGACGTATTAATCGATGGCCTGATGAATGCTGATCATGAAGTTATTTGCTTCTCTGACGAAATGTTTCTGCAAAAACTAGATTGAGAATGAGTACCAGCACATGGAGGCGGCATTCAAAGAGAACGGAACCAGGTACATCGACTGGGCAGCTAAGATGGCCATCAGCACCGGCACGGGGGTGCCGTGGATCATGTGCAAGCAGACTAAAGCTCCACATGAAGTGGTAAACTTTATTACGATCAGACATGTTTATTATGCTCTTTCTATGATCAGTTTATGAACCATGGCAGGGTGTGATTCCTTGTTTCCTCTATTATAGGTTCATTCATTGTTCAAATGTATAAACAGTTTTAAATTTGCAGCAAGTAGATTGGAAATATATGATGGTATATACGAATCTCTTCTTGATTTAGGACCTACCCTGATAAAATCATACCATCATGTTCCTCTCTAGATCCCCACCTGCAATGGTAGACACTGCGGAGATACATGGCCAGGTCCAACCGACAAGACCAAGCCCCTCTTATGGACTGAGAACTGGACTGCACAGTAAGTTGAATCTCTCCTTGTTCATTGTTTAAGAGAGTAGAGTGTGCTAAACTGTTCTATTTCTGTTGGTGTATACAGGTACAGAGTTTTCGGTGATCCGCCGTCTCAGAGATCGGCCGAGGACATTGCGTTCGCCGTGGCGCGGTTCTTCTCCGTGGGCGGCAGCATGGTGAACTACTACATGGTACACATGAGTAATCTGCTCTTGACAAGGATTTATTTTTTGCGTTGTTAGAAACTTAGAATATAACTGTATTTCTGACAGAATTGCACGGTTGCCTCTCTGAACAGTACCATGGAGGAACAAACTTTGGAAGAACAGGCGCCTCATTCGTCATGCCGAGATACTACGACGAGGCGCCTCTCGACGAATTCGGTAAAATTCATCTTCACTGAACGGAAGTCTCAAGAATTTGTTATGTAGCTTTCTGACGAGCGAGGTGATGTATCCTCAGATCGCTCACTGCTCAACTATGAACAAAACCTGCAGGTATGTACAAGGAGCCAAAGTGGGGCCATCTGAGGGACCTGCACCAAGCACTCCGGCTGTGCAAGAAGGCTCTCCTCTGGGGGAACCCCTCTTCGCAGCCATTGGGCAAGCTCTACGAGGTTCTCTCGAATCTGACCGTGAACGATCACCATTGATGGAGACCGTGTTTCTGATGGCCGTTGGCCGCTTCATATATATGCAGGCGCGTCTGTTCGAGATCCCTGAGAAGAAGGTGTGCGTGGCGTTCCTGTCGAACCACAACACCAAGGAGGACGGGACGGTGACGTTCCGGGGGCAGCAGTACTTCGTGCCGCGGCGGTCGGTGAGCATCCTCGGCGACTGCAAGACGGTGGTGTTCAGCACGCAGCACGTGAACTCGCAGCACAACCAGCGCACCTTCCACTTCACGGACCAGACGGTGCAGAACAACGTGTGGGAGATGTACACGGAGGGGGACAAGGTGCCCACCTACAAGCTCACCAATGTCCGGACGGAGAGGCCCCTCGAGTCCTACAACCTGACCAAGGACAAGACCGACTACATCTGGTACACCACCAGGTACGCTTCGTGCTCCACGCCAGCAGTTGCAAAATGCAAGCGCGTCAGTCTTCTCTGATGATCGGCATGCCGATGTGTATGCTGTAGCTTCAAGCTGGAGGCGGAGGACCTGCCGTTCCGGCGGGACATCACGCCGGTGCTGGAGGTGAGCAGCCACGGGCACGCGATGGTGGCGTTCGTGAACGGCAAGTACGTGGGCGCGGGGCACGGCACCAAGATGAACAAGGCGTTCACGCTGGAGAGGCCCGTGGAGCTGAGGGTGGGCATCAACCACGTCTCCATCCTCTCCAGCACGCTCGGGATGCAGGACAGCGGCGCCTACCTGGAGCACCGGCAGGCCGGGGTGCACGCGGTCACCATCCAGGGCCTCAACACGGGGACGCTGGACCTGTCGGACAACGGGTGGGGCCACATCGTGGGCCTAGACGGCGAGCTGAAGCAGGCGCACACGGAGAATGGCGGCCAGGTGCAGTGGAAGCCGGCGGTGTTCGACCAGCCGCTCACCTGGTACCGGCGGCGTTTCGACATGCCCACCGGGGAGGATCCCGTGGTGATCGACCTGAACCCGATGGGCAAGGGCATCCTGTTCGTCAACGGCGAAGGCCTGGGCCGGTACTGGAGCTCGTACAAGCACGCGCTGGGCCGGCCGTCGCAGTACCTGTACCACGTGCCGCGGTGCTTCCTGAAGCCGACGGGGAACGTGCTGACCCTCTTCGAGGAGGAAGGCGGCAAGCCGGACGCCATCATGATCCTGACGGTGAAGCGGGACAACATCTGCAGCTTCATCTCGGAGAAGAACCCCGGGCACGTGCGGTCGTGGGAGAGGAAGGACAGCCAGCTGACGGCGGTGACGAACGACCTGAAGCCGCGGGCGGTGCTGTCGTGCCCGGAGAAGAAGACCATCCAGCAGGTGGTGTTCGCCAGCTACGGGAACCCGTTGGGGATCTGCGGGAACTACACGGTGGGCAACTGCCACACGCCCAAGGCCAAGGAGATCGTGGAGAAGGCGTGCGTAGGGAAGAAGAGCTGCGAGCTCGTCGTGTCGCACGACATCTACGGCGGTGACCTCAACTGCCCCGGCACCACGGCCACGCTCGCCGTGCAGGCGAAATGCTCCAAGAGGCAGAGGACCGCCGAACAATAAGCTAACACCCTCCTATATAGATCATAGCCTTCTCCTTCCTCCTCGCCGCCGCTGTCGTTTTCATGCTTGTTGTTTTTGGGATGCGTGCATGTTGTACTTAATTTGTTCATTCCTGTGAATTGTAGGAGTAGATGGACGCTGAGAAGCAAACATGAAAGTCAATCCATTTTTTGGTGAATAAGTTCTGAAAATAATGGACAGGCTAGTTCACTGACACATGTAAAATCAGACCCGCGTTCTTCAAAAACGGTCTTTTACCCGTTTCAACAAGAATTTGATTATTACTAGCAAAAATTAATAGGGAATCGATTTTACTGAATAAGTTCTGAAAATAATGAACAGACTAGATCACTGACACTTGAAAAATCGTTCTTGAAATTTGAAGAAAAATCAGACTCGCGTTCAAAAACGGTCTTTTACCCGTTTCAACAAGAATTGACTATCAGCAAAAATTAATAGGGAAACGATCTGGTGAATAAGTTCTGAAATAATGAACAGACTAGCTCACTGACACTTGAAAAATCGTTAAGTTGAAAAATGAACTTTCATAAAAAATAAAAGGGGCGTTGCGAGAATCGAACTCGCGACCTCTCGCACCCAAAGCGAGAATCATACCACTAGACCAAACGCCCTTGTTGTACAAATTCTCAAGTGTATGGTATACAATCTTTAATACATTCAAGAACCCCATAATTGGGTTCCTGCACTGTCAAGTCTCCGTTGCTCCGCCAATATTTACATGGTATTCTTATTATGCTCGTTCTATGTTACTTCCTCCGTCTCGGTTTAACAGGCACGCACGCAATTTAAGATAAACTTTGACCATTAATTTGGTCAACAAAATATAAATTTTATGTCTACAAAATCTATATCATTAGATTCGTATGCAAGAAAGCTTTCCAATGATATAATTTTTATGACATATATTTTATATTTTATTGATCAAAATAAGGTCAAAACACTTTCTTAAACTGCGTGCGTGCCTGTTAAACCGAGACGGAGGGAGTAAGCCATTAATTTGACCAATGATTTTTTTAATGAATACGCGAGTGCACGCTTTTTCTTATAAACAGGAGAATAACAAAATACAAAAATCCACAATAAAAGCAATAACTAGACCAACGCCCAAAAATCAAGTACAAATAAAGCATACGTTTTCACAACTAAGCACCAAGAGGAAGAGGTAGTGCACTTGAGGTTGCCATTCGACTTTCCATATGAGAGTCACCGCCGGACCCCATTCAAGAAGACAATCCACATACCAATAAGCTAACACCCAATATAGATATGTGCATACATACAAAGGAGATCGTGCGGCGACTCTAGAGCCATCTAGGGTTTCGCCCATCTCGCGGTGGGAGGCTTTTCGTTCTTTGTTTAGGTTTTTTCCTAGTGTCTTTTTCGAGATGGTGAAGCGGCGGTTACATCTTGAAGTTAGAATAAGGTTCTCCCTTCATAACCTCACTCCGGTGGTGCGTCTAGCACTAGCAGAGGACGTGTGGAGTTGTGTGTCCGACGGATTTCTTGGATCCGGTCGGTTGCCGTGGTTTTAGGTCAGTATCTTCCGTTATATGGTTGTCAACATTGACGATAGTTTCTGCTCTGGTGCGCTGGTCCTTTAGGGCTTTTCCCCGACGAGTTATCGTCCATCTACTATAACAAGCTCTACTACGACAAGTTTTGCCCGGCTCCGGTGATGGAGGGTCGAGGACGACAATGCGCCTTCAGCTTGCGCTAGTGCTTGTAGTCGTCGCTAGGTGGTCCAAATACCTTGTAATTTTATTACTTATTTGGTTATTTGTATTATTTTGATAATTATTAATATCGGTGGAATTTCGCAAAAAAAAGACAATCCACCGATGAGGGGGCTAGAGAGGTACGACCCAAGCCCTTCATCAAATCAAACCAAATGACCTAAGAGTAAGGTTGTAAGGGCATTTATGAATAAGGTGATCAATTGTCTCTGATGCTTGAAAACATAACGTGCTAGACTCATCCATCATCATCCATGGTTAGACCATGGTGAAGCCTCCTCTCTCCCGTCCAACATCTGTCCCATTCCACTTTCCATGAAAATAGTTTGAACTTGAGGGGAGCTTTGCATTTCCAAATTGATTCATGTCATGGCCAAAAAGTGCATCCCTCAAAGAAGGCCATGTACGCCGACTTAGAAGATAACCCTTTTGAGGCAGTCCAAATCCACCCAAAGGAGTCATCCGCATCATACACCAGCTAAATGGCTGAAACCGCATTCCAAAGCTCTAGATATTGGACCATTGTCGGCACCAAGAGGCCAATCTAAAGGTCGTGAATCCAAATGTGTTGAGAGCGTGATTCACAAGGCTGAATAAAAAGGGGTGCAATCATATACACGCTCTGATTGTTAATCCATCTATTATTCAAAAGTGTAAGATGCAATTGTTGCATACTCATTGATAGATTGATTCATATTACAGAGTATATATATGGGGCGGACGGCTAACCCTAACTTGAGTTAAAAGAAATATAAACCGACCACAATATAATCTAACATCCCCTGCAGTGTCAACATGGGGTGGAACAACGTTGTGACTGAATCGAATATCAGTAAATGGTGTAGTCGGTAAGCCCTTGATGAAGATGTCCGCAAACTGAGCTGAAGAGGGAACATGAAGAACTTGAACTTGCCCCAAAGGCACCTTTTCTCGAAAAAAATAAATGTCTATCTCGATGTGCATGGTCCGTCGGTGCTGCACTGGATTCCCAGACAAGTAAACGGCGGAGATGTAATCACAATAAACGATTGTCGCATGCTGAATTAGCCTATGAAGATCCGATAAAAACTGACGCAACCACACAGTTTCAGCAACAGCATGGGAAACCGCACAGTACTCTGCTTCAGCTGACGAGCGAGAAATTGTAACCTGCCATTTCGAAGACCATGAAATCAAACTGTTACCAAGAAAAACATAATATATGGACATGGATCTTCGAGTGTCTGGACAACCGGCCCAGTATGCATCAAAATATGTTGTCGTAGAAGTGGGGGAGGAAGAGTTTATGTGAAGACCATGATCAAGAGTGCCTTTAAGATAAGGAAGAATACGTTTAACATGATTGTAGTGAGAAATGCGGGGGTCATGCATAAACAAACATGCTTGGTGGACGACAAAGGAAATTTCAAGACGAGTGATAGTGAGATATTGGAGAGCAACGGTAAGACTACGATAAAGAGAAGCATCAAAAAATGAATCACCAGCGGAGAAGAGCTTAGAGACAGTATCAACAGGTGTGCGAGAGGGCTAACAGTCAAGCATACCCGCACGGGTTAGAATGTTGAGAATGTATTGGCGCTGGGAAAGAAAGAGACCATGAGTGTCGCGCGTGACGGCAATGCCCAGAACCGAGATCTGTCATGGAAAATTCAGCGCTGAGAAGAGATATGAGATGATCAAGAAATTGCTGAGTGGAGGTTGTAAGAACAATATCATCAACATAGAGAAGGAGATACGCAGTGTGAGAATTAATGTGGTAGACAAAAAGAGAAGAATCGGAATGGGAAGAAGTGAAACATAGCCCACAAAAAAACTAAATATTCGGTTTTACAGTTTTGATTTACGGGCTCTGGTTCGCGTCAGCCCTTTTCCGAACCGAAAATACGTTTTCGGGAGACCGAGGTTTTCGATTCGCACTTTTACTCTGTTAGAGCATCTCCAGTCGCGTCCCTCAAAGCGTCCCCCAAAGGGATTTGGGGCGCGCCGGACAGAAAATGCGTTCCAGCCGCGTCCCCCAAAGCCCATCTTTGTCCGGCGCGCTTCGATACGGTGTCCGGCGCCCCGAGCCCGTCCCCGTCCCACAGGGGACGCTCCGGGGACGCCGGACACACCGAAAAGCGAGGCGGGGAGTGGCGGGGCCGACCCGTCAGCGGCACAATTAATTTAAACCTAACCGTCGCCTACCTCGCGACGGAAGTTATTGGCGCGCAGCGACGGTGTAGTTCCCGCAGAGGGCGCAGCGACGCGTTCCGTCGCGCCTAGCTCTGCGTGCCGGCGTTAATGAGCGCCACCTCTGATCCGCCTCCCTCCGGCCTATACAAAGGGGCGTCTCTCGTCGTCCCTCTCACACACAAACCCTAGCGTCTCTCTCCCAAACCCTAGCCGCCACCATCTCTCAACAAGACTCGACGCTATGTCTGGTAGAGGCGGAGGCCGACCTCGCGGCCGTGGTCGTGGTCGTGGCCGCGCCATAGCTGAACGATCGCCGTCGCCTCCCGCGCCGTCGTCTTCATCGTCGGAAATGGACGTGGAGCCGGACGCGCTGTTCGAGTTCGTCCTCGTCCTCAAGGGCGACCCGCGCGGCATCCAGAGGCTGCCGGACTCCTTCGCCGAGTACGTCGGCGGCGTACGCCCGCGTAAGATGCATCTGCGGGAGGCTTGGTGCGGCTACTACCGGTGGATCGTCGACGCGATCTACGACGCGCGCGGCAAGATGTACCTCAACATCGGCTGGGAGAAGTTCGCGCGCCACCACAGTCTCGAAGCCGGCTTCATCCTCCCGTTCTCCTACTTCGGCAACGAGGGACATGAGCGTCAAGGTCTTCGACGAGAGGCGCTGCCGCCGGGACTACCACGGCGACGGCACCGACGAGGAGGACGACCGAGTGTTGTTTCTTCGCAGCGAATACGTGCACGGAGGTTTCGCCTCGTTCGCCTCATCGGTAGAATCAACAAGGGCACCATCCTCCCGCTGGATTTTCCAGGTTTAGGTGATCTGGGTGTGCCCTCGAGTGTTGTTTCTTAGCAGCGAACACAGAAACCTCCGATGCACGGCCTAGTTAGGTTTAGTTTATTTGCAATATTTTATATTTGTGTCCACCACGGTTCCAACTATGTATTAGTTTGTGGAAACCACGTTCCCAATTATGTATTAGTTTGTGGAAATTGAAATAAAAATGCCAAAAAAAATATTTTAAATGTTTGGGGGCGGCGTTTGGGGGACGCGGCTGGGGAGCGACATCCCCCAAACGCGGCACGAACAAAACACGTCCCCCAAACGCTCGATCTGGCGCGGTTTGGGGGACGTGGAGATGCTCTTAGGTAACACAGGCTTAACCAAAGCCTGGAAGATGGCTCAAACATTAGCGGAGCAAGCCAGTTGATCGTCGTCCACGGTTTATCCGACAAGGTGCAGCACAACCAAAGCCACTTCATGTGAAGTGCATCGTTCAGCATGTGAATGTTCCGACCGAATACCCAACCCATCAAAGCAGACTAGAGGGCACGCCTCAGTTTTGTCGCACCAGAGAAATCAACAACAAAGCCCCACCAGGGAATTGATACGGAGTAATACAGATGCTGTAGTTTTTCAAGTAGCTCACACTAACCGTGAGGAAAGAGGTGAAGCACCAAGCTGACCACCTGCCTCCGGATATTCACAATCTTATTTGGTGCATTCACGATGTTTGAAGAGTCATCAACTGCTGGGTGTGGCAGCAGGCAGGCAAACAAACATGCAGAATAAACGCAGGAAGTGTATAAACAAAAGATACCAGTCATTTCTGGTCGTACGAAGCAGAATACTTATACACACCAACATCCACGTTCACGGCATCTCTTGTAGTCAATCTCTAAGTGAAAAAACGAAAAATCACAAATTAAGTGTACACGCTGATGTAGTTGCCTAGTACAGTACCCGCACATTCTTCTTTTAGGGCACAAGAAATGTTTACAGCAACCTGCGCCGCTCAAACTAACAACCCAGATGTTCAGCACCTTAATTACTTCAACAATTATCTTATTACCACACAGCAGGGACAATAGTCCTAAGAAAATCAACAAGCCTCTAGAGTCCACATAATAAAACCTATGGTAGAACAACAAGGATCGACCCAACGTAGGACCACTAGCTTTAGAGCTTCCAGCATCACAATTTATGACCTCCCTTTCCTTAAGCGCACTTTGCGGAGACAAGCTTGTCGATGAGCGTGGCAGCATCTTCAACTGTCGCGATCGCCTGTGCGCTCGACTCCTCCACGCTGATTTCAAACTCCTCCTCGAGGCCCATCACGATCTCGACCTGCGATGGATTTACATTGGGTCTTACTTTACAGCATGACAGAAACATGCAATTATTTGATCCAACAAAAGAAAATCAATTACAGAATGTCCAACTATTTATATGCATACAACTAAAGGCCTTCAACCAGACTTACTTTACAGCATGACAGAAACGCACAATTATTTGATCCAACAAAAGAAAATGAATTACAGACTGTCCAACTATATTTATGCAGCTAAATACCAGTTTGTTATTCCATATTAAGATCCAAATGTTTTTCTAATAAATGTAGCCACTTGGAAACGTAATATATAATACATATTTTACAATTAAGGTCATAGAGGATAAGAATCTACAGATCTCTAGAAACCTAGTCATACATGACAAATAACCTGTTAATATTCTGTCGTGTCATGAAAACACATGCTTGCAAAGTAACTTCACATCTCTCGGATATAGATATAACCAACTCATTAGGATCCTTCAGCTATTTGGTCAGGTTAGGTGCAGCTTGTCTTGAAACAAAAAATTCATGCATGACATCAGCCAAGATATTGTTGATAGTTACCGTGTCGAGTGAATCTGCTCCAAGGTCAGAGAACTTGGTGGCACCGACAACTTCAGTGCCTTCTGGAACAGCAAGCTGCTTCTTGACGATGTCACAAACCTTGTCCACTGTTTCCTTTTTTGCCTGTTGAAGCACATATTCAGAGAAAAGAACTTACTGACTACATATTCAAAACTGTAGAAGAAAAGAACAGTGCTTAGTGGTCAACAAAATGCTACTTTCTGCACCTTTATCTCGCTAAGTACCAGCTAAGTTTGTAAGTGGTGCTAGAACATGAAGATTTAAAAAAAACTTTCAAATGAAGAAAATATTTGTTCACCGAGTCATTACTGGCATGCACAAAGGAGAACAAATTCTACCAGAGTGAAGGAAAAAAGGGTAATTCTCCACAACTAGTACATTATCTACAATGCCCGGCAACAATGTGATTTTGGCTGACTGAAAATTTTATTTCCTCAAACTATTAGAGTACTGGTAGAACCCATTACAAGTTTAGTTGATCCTACAGAAACATCTCATTGTCTTTTTCAGAAATATTTAACTAGCATAGCTAACAAGCCCATCCCTATGTAAAAGCATGGATGAAGAGAAAGGATGGAACTCACCGAGCAGCAAACTGCGAATCTCATGGGCACTGGCTGAAGGCGGAGAAATGCATTGCCCCTCGTTGCACTGGAGAAAGACAGCGAGTTCGTGCTGATTGCCTGGAATTGAAGGAACGGACATCTTAAGACAACATAACTTGTGGCATACTAAGGTATCGTGCGCTGCACTATATCCGCTGTTCACTAATGAAGAAAATTAGAAAAATATTGGTGTGCTGGAGCAAACAGTGTTCTCATGATGCTTCTAGAATTGGTTCAATAGGTACATCTCACATATGCGAAAGACTAATATTACAGCTATAACTGGCTACAGTATGGTGAATGTATGAAGAATATAGGCATAGAAAAATATTAACTGGAACTAATTTCACGGCACACCAAAAAGGCCATTTAACCATATAGGAGAAAATAGATAGTAACTGTGTAGTACAAAACATTAGTAATATTGTAACTAGAATTAACAGCCACTGTAGTGGCTAAGTTACAGTTTCACTAACCAATTAGGGAATCAACAGAAGTGTTCCCAGTGTAGTAGTAAAGACAAGATACCAAAAGGCATTATAGGTGGCACTATAGAAAAGGACCAGCTTTTGCGACATGTAGAGCATGCAAATCAGCTACCTAGTACGAGCACCCAACATTCCAACACAGCCCTCAATAATACATTCGCATATTACACAGACCATAATGCCAATTGAATAATTCAGCGCTGGGATGCAGCCTAGTTCTACCATAGCAACCATTGTAACACAAGCTTTAATTAATTGCACATGTGGCGATCTAAGCTAGTGTCAAAATCAAGTCGGTTTTGCTCGTCAGCGTCTGACCATCTAGACGTACAGCAGAATCATTGTTGGCTACATCTGATAGTATCAGACTAGCAGAAAAGCAGATCTGCCCGAGTCCACCTCGCAAAATGGCTCGGCAGGCCACAGCAGCGCGCACAAGGATGTGGTGGTCGCAGAGACAAAACAGGAGGCGCTAAACCAAAATTACAACAAAATTAGCTGACACATCATAAGGTGGCTGAATAGTGAGAAGCCCGTGTTCGAACAAATCAATACGGTTGGAGCGCAGAGCGGCAGATCACCCCTGGATCGGGCGCCTACATCGACCAAGACGAACGCCAAAACCCCAGCAGGGCAGATCGATCAGACATACGGACGTGTGTACGGACGGCACAAGGTGGCGGATCTGACGGCGGGGCGAGGGCGCGCGAGCATACCTTGACGGGCCTGGCGAAGGAGAGGGCGGATCCGGCGATGGAAGCCATGGGGCGGGGGAGGCGGCGGGCACGAAGAGCGTGAGAGCGACGGACCGGGGGGTTGGCTGGCTGGGCTGGGGAGGGAAGGTGGGTGGGTGGGCTGGAGCTTTGAGGAAGTGAGCTGCCAACATTTATGCGCGGCGAGTGATGGCGCATCGGGAGTATCGACGGCGGGGTCCACGAGGCCCTGCCACCTCCGTCCTGTCCGTCCGTCCGCCTCTGGCCCCACCGCGCAGTTGTTGGGCGGTGCACTGTTTCTTTTTTTTTGTGTTGGGTTTAGGAGTAATGGTGTACTGTTCTTTTTTTTTTTGAACAGGGGATGGGTCCCGAAGGACCCCGAAGCTTACATTAATTCTCAGCGGTGGAAATACATTTTACAACAAGGACCAAAAGGAAAACGACCAGTACACTGAGGTCCTTACATTTTGCACAGATGACCCTAATTAAATTTTGAAGAAAGCAATCGAGTCCTGCTCCTTTTCCACCACCTGTGAGCATCGCAGCACGGCCAACCACATCGCCGCCGGGGACGAGACCACTTGGGGCGATGCAGCGGGAGCACACCATACCGGAGCAGCGAGGCCTCCTTGGCATAGCCTGGAGGTTGAACACCACCTGACGACGCCGACCAGAAAAGATTGTAGCCGACGGCAGAGGCGGGAGGGGTCGCCTTTCGACCATCAAAGGCGGCAGTTGAGAAAGAACTGTCGCGGTTGCCCTCCCAGAAGAAGTTCTAGAGTTCCCCTGCGGCGACCCTCCTCACCGCGAGCCCCGCCCGCACGAGCTCCAACTCCCCCGCATCACCATGAGTAAGGGAGAAGAGCCACACACCCGGACTACAGAGCAAACAAACCCGCCAAAACGAGCTTTATTGATGGAGCTGCCGGTAGAGCTCCTCCCCATAGCCTTCGGCTCCGACCACCGGAGCTCGCGAAGAGAAGAACCACCACCAGCCAGTGCCAAGATCCGGCCCGAGAGATCCGACCCCCACCTCCCGGCATAACGCCAGTCGCCATAAAGGACAGAAAACTAACTTAAACACCTAAACTACTGTACACAGGGTGGGACCCTCACCTACTCGTCGCCGGCCACCGCCGGAGAGGAGAAGGGAGGGGCCAGCGGCCCCGGATCTAGAGGGGAGGTGGAGCTACAGGAGAGAGGATAGAGCCAAGGGGAAAGAAGGTTGGTCGGTGTACTGTTCTGTTTCGTGCTAAGCTGACATTGCTGGGCCCAAGAGTTCATTTTTTTTTGTCTTTACCCCTCGGCCTCGGTAAACTAAGCCGAAATTTCTTACGATATCGATTTACAGGCCCATCAAGGTTTCCATGTCCCGCTAGAAGAAGATTTTTTTTCACGTCCGTTCTTCAGAGTGCAAGTTTTTTTTCACGTCCGTTGTTCAGAGTGCAAGTTTTTCTGTGCGGCATGAACACAAGGAGCATTGGTTGTGTTGTCGGGGCACACGAATCTTGTGAGCCGCGTGACCTTTCTGTGGGTGACACGACTGTATTGCTGATAGAGAACACGACGACTGTATTTCTGTGGGTGGAGGAGAACTGAGCAGGTCCCTGGTTTGTGAGATCGGAGTAAGCATATCCAGGATTAAAATACGAGCTTCGAGAGCCAACTAAAATTAAAGTAAAGACATGTTCAGTTGCCCGACGGTAGACGGATGGTGACTTTTTTTTTGAAAGCCATTCGGCGGATTTTATTGATTAGCAAATATAGTTACATCGTTCACGAGCTTAGCCCATAATAAAACTAAAAGATTCATCGACCCAAATATAGTTTAAACTAGAATTAAAAAGCATTCCTAGCAAGCGCATGTGTCACTGAATTAGCTTTCCTGTTACAATACTTAATACGTACTCCCTCCGTTCTCTTTTAATTTACTCAGATTTAGTACATGTACTAAATTCGAGTCAATTAAAAAAGAACGGAGGGAGTACTAGTTTGATCAAACCCACTCCATGAAACACAACAATCATCATAAATCGCGGTTGAAGATGTAACCATCGTCTAGCATTGTCTCTACAACTTGCATACAATCTGTTCGAACAATAAACTTGTTGCACCCAATATGTTGTGCTAGGGACAGGCCCTCCCTGAACGCATATGCTATCCACCACATGATGCAAATATTGATTAGACGCTGCTATGCAGAACCCCTTGTCATCTATGATAACCACTTCGGTTGCACCTGTTACGGAGTCCTCCTCAAATGCAGCATCAACATTGATCTTTAGGAACCCTTCCATGGGCTTAGAACATCCTACTCTTGGCTTAGAAATAGGTTTATTGAATGCCATTTTATAGTTTGTGGCTAACACAGCTATCGATATTCCAGATCTTGCTGGTGTTTGAATTCTCTCCCCATGAACAAATTGTCTTCTCTCCCACGGAATATACCAATACCACCAAGCTCGGGAACATTACCTCCCTTTCGAAAAATTTCTTCTAAGATAACCGAACCTGACAGATCAGTGTTTAGGTTCTCTAAGAGATTATCCCATACTCCCAGACTTTGCCACACGAGCTTCGCACGATCACACGTGAATAAAATATGTTTAATGTCTTTGCATCTTGAGCGACAAACTGGACATCCGCCCGCATTACCAACATGTCGATTAGCTAGCACTCATTTCCCTGGGGTAATTCCATAAAAAGCACGCCAACCAAAAAAATTATTTTTCCTGGGACCGAAAGGTTCCATAGCTTTTTCCAAACATGACAAATCTCAACATTATTTGATGACCTTCTAAACCGATAATCCCACTGAGCATGGTATGGTGATCTAACAGTACATAAACCATTCTTTGCATGGTGTCATGCCACCAAATCTTCCCTTCTTGGAGTCAAAAGGATCTCTAGAATTCGATTAGCATCTACCGGTCAGAAAAGATTCCTTATAAGCTCTTCGTCCCACATTCCATCAACAGGGTTGATCAGATCATTTACTTTTCTAACCAACACACCACCTCTTGGCATTTGGACTCGTAAATTGTGGTTGGATGGTATCCAATTATCCTGCCAAATATCAATATGAGTACCGTACCCAACACTCCATATACATCCTCTTTTGAAGCTTTCCAATCCCGCGAGAATACTTTGCCAAGTAAAGAAGCTTCCACTCTTCAGGGTAGCTCTCAGTAAATTGCCATCAGGATAATATTTGGCTCGCATAATTCTAGCGCATAGCAAATCTGGTTCACTCAACAATCTCCAGACCTGCTTAGCTAGCATACCAATATTGAAGCAATGTAGATCTTTAAATCCCAACCCTCTTCTGTTCTTGGGAATACATAACTTCCACCATGCTTTCCTGTGCATCTTTTTGTTATCCTCGTCATCACCCCACCAGAACTATGATATAGCATCAGAGATCCCTTTGCAAATATTTTTCGGGATCTTAAAAACTATCATCGCAAAAGCTGGCATGGCTTGAGCAATGGGCTTCATTAACACCTCCTTTCCCCCCATTGATAATAATTTCTCCTTCCATCCTTTGATATGGCAAACCCAATCAATTAGATGGCGGAAGCAATCACTCCGATCAGCCCCCACTAGTGCTGGGAGACCCAAATACTTATCATAAAGTGATTATGTCAAAATATTCAACACTTGAAAAACTTCTTCTTTCACTTCTACATTGGTATTAGCACCGAAAAAATACTTGACTTATTTTTGCTAACCTTCTGGCCTGAACTTGCACTGTATTTATCAAGAATAGATTTCAGCACTTCTGCATTACGCTTGTCTACGTGCATAAGGATCAGTGAGTCGTCAGCGAATAATAAGTGAGGTACCATTGGCGCATCCTGCACACTCCGACTCCTTCTAAATCACCTTTCCTTTCCGCTGCGGTGATCATACTTGTTAGTCCTTCATCAACAATCAAAAAGAGATAAGAAGATAACGGACCCCCTTGTCTATCTCTCGCGGGTGTAAAAACCTCTGTATCAATGGAGTTGAAACAAACATTGTATCTCACAGAAGAAACACAAGCCATAATTAGATTCCTCCATCTTCCTCCAAAACCCATCTTCTCTATCATCCTACTAAGAAATGACCATTCAACTCTATTATATGCTTTATGCATATCCAGCTTCGTTGCACAAATACCCCTTTTCCCTTTTTTCCTCTCGATTGCATGTACACATTCACAAGCTACGAGAATGTTGTCCGTAATTAACCTCCCTGCCACAAATGCACTATATTGCTCTCCAATAATCTCTGGGAGAATTACCTTCAACTGATTAGCCAACATTTTTAACATTACATAAGCTCATCAGTCGAAACTGTGCCACATTATTTGGACTATCCACCTTTGGAATTAATACAGTGGTGGTATCATTCCAACTCTGGGGTATCACACCAGTGTTAACTGCATCCAGAACTTCCTTCACAAGGTCATCAGCTAGCATTCCCCAGAACCTCTTATAAAACAAGGAATGTAAGTCATATGGTCCTAGTGCCTTAAGATCGCCAATACTAAACATCGCCTTTTTAACATCTTCTTTTATGGCACAATTACTTCAGATGAAAAAAGAGTAACATAGTAGTCATGCACTATCCGCTTCATTTCCTCCCTATCCTCTTTTAAATTTCCATGGTCATCCTTCAAACCTTTTATAATGTTTTTCCTTTTCCTATTGGCCGCAAAGTGACGGAAAAAACTTGTACTACGATCACCATGCTTCAACCAATTTGCTCTCGCCCTTTGAACCCACTGAATCTCTTCTTGTTCCAGTAAATTTTTGAATTTTCATTAAGATATCCTTCTCTGTCGCCAAGGCTTCGTCTGTTAGAGCTCCTCTTTGTAAAACATCAAGGTCTTTTTCGAGAGAAGCTATTCTATTGCGAGGTCCTTTCAAGACTTCTATTTTGGTTCATACTGACAAAAGGACATGCAAGATCCAGCCTACCGGTCTGAAAATGTGTTGGCGCGGACGCTACACGGACTACGCACGTTCCGCTGTCGCGCATGACCGCAGTCATCGACTCAGGAAAAGTAACTACAAGTTTTCAACGAGAGCCCGAAGCCTCAGCCTCATGCTGTGTAAGGCAGCGCTCTAGTTCGTCAAGGCGGCACCGATACCTGGCCACAGACAGGGTCGCCTGCCTATCGCGGTTACGACAGCCCTCCTCCTACCTCGGGCGCGCCTGGTCCTCTGCCATGTGGCATCCTAGCGGGCTCTCTCTGCTAGTAGCGTCGCCTCCATGTCAGCGTCATAGCGATCCTGATCCCTTGTCGTCTCCTCCGCAGCCATGGCCATAACCGTGGCGGCATGCCATCTCCCGGGTCCTTCCGCGGCTACCCGTTGTGCCTTGTCTCCACCACTGCCTTGCCCGCCACGCGGTAGGCCACCGCCAAGGACCCTTGGATGGCATTGCGCCTAGCCGCCCTCATGTTGGCGATTTCACATCCAGCGCGTCACTGTCGTCCAAATCATTGAACTCGTTGAGGTCGGCGTCCTTCCACATGTCAGCTGTGGGATGCTAATGCGTCGTGATCCCCGCTAGCGAGGCCCACGCCTCCGCCATCGACGAACGTGCCCCATCCAGCGTGGGTGGGCCTTAGCCATCGCCGGTGTGCGGATGCCTCGACGATCCTCTAACTGTTGTCGCAAACTCGACATGAACCTCCTCCCTCCTTAATCTGAGGCGGAGGAGGTTATCGACGCCAAGGAAGAGCGTGACGACACCAAGGAAGAGCGGGACGACACCAACGACTAGCTTGGCTATCTCGTGTACCTCGCGGAGAAGGCCAAGGAGGAGGGCAAGTTTGACGAGGCGTGGATGAGGAGGAGGCAGTGAGGCTAGCCATGAAGGCATCGCGGGAGTAGCCTCCGGCGCCTCCGCCACAAGCGCCGCCACGCTATGCCTCCCAACCTCTCAATGGATGAGGCCATGAGGGTGGCCATGTAGGCCTCGCATGTAGCCCCGCCACCGTGGTCAGCGTGGCCTGTTCCGTGTCCTGCCTACCACGCGACCACCTCGACCAACGGCTTACTTGATGCCTTCCTGGGCGCCCCACGCGCAGCATTCACCAGTGGCACTGCCTCCTCCATCATCGCTAGTCCACCACCTATTGTGCCGACATTGGACTAACCGTGGGTGATGCCTACGTTCATCAATCGAACGCACAACGACAGTGGTGACCAGTAGATAGGCATGCACTCGATCCTTCTTATTTTTCAACGTTTTAATCTTTTTAAATTAATGCCAATATATGTTTTCATATGAATGAAAATTGCAAATAAAAGTACGTCGGGACGCTGGGTAAGGTCTGACCTAAATGGACAATACGCGCCTACCGGCCAATTTTGATCCAACTCAATCAGACTAAAATAAACATAAATCGTGTTTGAAATGCGACGAAGGCTCACCATACCCTAAAAAATCGAATTAGCGGGATCTCAAAAAAGTGGCCTCGAACAAGAAATCTACCCTTTACGGTCCTAACGGTCCTGGTGTTTGTACTTTCTCCGATTCAAATTATTTGACTCAACTTTGTCTACATACGGATATTCCTAACGTGTTTTACCTTTTTTTTTGCGAAGATTCCACCAATCTATTAATAATCATCAACAACAGTACAAAGATATCAAAAAAAAATACAAATAAGTTAATGGACCACCTAGCGACGACTACAGACACTACCGCGAGCTGAAATCGCGCCGCTATCCTCGCCCCTCCATCACCAGAGCCAGACAAAGCTTGTCGTAGTAGACCTTGTTATAGTAGACACACATGAAGTCGTCGTGCTAAGGCCCCAAAGGACCAACGCACTAGAGCATGAACCATCGCCAATGATAATAATCGTAGATCGAAATAGACTAACCTGAAACCTCACAATCGAACACGAAAGCCCGACTGAATCAAGGGAGATCTGCTGGACACACAACTCCACACGCGTTCCGCTGGCGCTAGATGCACCACTGAAGCGAGAATAAATGCGGAAGATTTTATTCTGACTTCAGGAAGTAGCCGGCGCCTACCTGCGGGGTCCGCCACACTTCCAAAACCATAAGGCCATGTACTATGTAGCGCCGAATCATCAAAAAAGTGTGTCAGACTAAGAATCGCTGCCAAGTTGCTACTCTGTATAGAACCGCATCAAGCTGTGCAAATGTGGCCCAACAGAAATAGAGGAAGATATATTTAACTTGCTGCATGCCCCATGTGAACGAGCTGTTCTGTTAAAGCTGGGCAGACTCAAGATAAGCTGGACAAAAACAATTCTATTCTATTGCTATGAGTCGAACCAAGTTTTTGGTCCGCTTTTTCTGTCAGAGCGTGTGATGCGATGCTCTGCTATGTATATAGTCGAACCAAAAGCCTCTATGGTTCGCTTTGGAGCAACATAGTGGATGGTCTAAGGACAACGAAGGCGGAGCGGACTGACAGCGTCGCCGGCAAGAGGAACAAAATTTCAGATGGGTTTTCAGAGCATATCTAACAAAATTGAGTTAACTACACCGGTAAAGCCAAAGTATCTCGTCGAATCGGAGGGCGTACAAAATACTGCACCGGCAAGGCCAAAATATCTCATCGTACACAGCAGAGACACAGGCAACACGCCTCCAGAGTTCAGTTCAGAGAGCATCCACCTTCCGTAGCACACCGGCCACAAAAACGCGACGCGCACGCCCCGGTTCCTCTCCATCTGCCGCCCAGCGCTTACGCCAGCACACGACTCATCGCCCTCTACGCGTCGCCGTACCATTGGCCACCGTGGCCCGCTCCGTACGCAACGGTCGCCACCGCAGCCTCGGGCCCAGCCGACATCGCGGGCCCCGCCTTCCGGCGACCCGACGCACCGTGCACCCCAAGTCGGTTTCTTCCCCGGCCCCGGCTATATATACGCTGCCCGGCTCTCGCACGGCTTCGCTTTCAAATCGACCCAACCATTTCTAGAAAGCTCGCCGAGTCACCTTACCAGCCACAAGTTAGTAGAGGAGAGTCACGGAGGAAGATCCCGAGCCGGAGGCGAGGCGTATGGAGGTGGAGAGGCCGCCGGGGCTGGGCGTCGACGGGTGCTTCACGGAGGCCGACCTGGCCGCGGCGGACCAGCTGGTGCAGCTGAGCGCCAGCGGGGGCCCGGAGGCGGCGGCGGCCCCGACGTCGTCGTCGCTGTCGGCGCGGTCGGTGAATAACACCGAGATGGCGGTGGCTACCGAGATGGCGGACAGCCTGGTGCAGCTCAGCGGAGGCGGAGGCGCTGAGATGGCGTCCCCGACGTCGTCCTCGCTGTCGGCGCGGTCGGTGAACACCACCAAGGCGGCGGCCGGGAGGGAGGACGATCACAGGGACGACGATGGCGTGGTGGACAGGAGGGCGAGGAAGCGGTACCGGCTGGTGGCCGAGCTCTACCACGCCACCAGGCCGGCCAAGCGCGCCGGCGCCGGCGGCAAGCGGAGGAGAGCGGATCGGAGAGATCAGCGTCAGATCGATCGGCCCACTACCTGGGTCTGCGTGTAATCGGTGGATGTTGTTCTGTAGGGTGTTTGCTCTTGTTTTGCATTTGGTTTTTTTTTTTCCATCCGCGAGTGAATGGAATAGATCGGGAAGACGACAAAGCGAACTGCGAACTTTGTACAGAGTTTTGTCAAATAATAAAATGAATTTGTACATAGATCTATTCCTCGGCTTCTACGGTTCTATGGGTTATAGTGTGCTTCCTCTTCTGGAACGTTCCCGACCGCGCTCGCGCCTACATTCCGGCTGTGACCAAGCACGCGACGACCGTACTATACCCTTCGTTTGCAAGCAAAATAGACGAGCGTACCAAGGAATATGATGGTAGCATTTGGATTACTTACATAAACATTTTTTTTTTGCAAATTGATTGCACGGAAATTCAGTAGTGAAGGATGAAATTTTTTTGAGGTAGGCGGACACTAAAAGAATATGAGAAGACCAAAATAGTCCCGAGACATTAACGACATATATAATTTTAATATAATTCCTACAAATAGAAACATATTTGATTATAAGTAGAGCCTACAACCATACTAATAATGATATCCTAATGACAAAGCTTTATTTCTTTTCAAAATCGTTTGTCATTCTATCGATAAAGAATTTTTAATATCTCTTGCTTGATGCATGACTCAGTATTAATGATCTTTATCATCGTGAAATCCCTTTCAGTTATATCCGTCACCATCGATCAGAACAACGTCAATTCAATGAGGTGATAACATCACCGGAGGAAACATGACTTGTTTTTCAAATATCAAAAATCTCTAAAGTCACCAACTCTTCGCATATAAATAATGAATAGCTCAAGATTATCTTATATATAGTAAAATTCATGATAAATCTATGTAAACAAAGTAAACCTAGAAAGCGAGTCTATGTTTTTGCTGCCCAGTCCATGTTTTCTGTTCAAAGTTGGTTTCGCGCAGTGTTCACTAAAACAAGCAAAACTTCTTATACAGAGCCCATTTTCGACGTATGCCCACTAAAAATGTTTAGAGAAAACACATGCATATGAATATATTTTTAAAAATCAAGGTAGGACGGCTTTCCTACCTTGCCCTACAGAGAACTTCGCCCCAGAGAAAATTTATTTATATCCCACACATTAGTTTATTTAAAATTCCAAAAATATCATATATAGTTAAATGTCACTTGTGTACTGTTGGCTAAATTACACTAGTTTCTCAAACCTGCTTCAGGAACACGTATATTTACCAACATTGAGGGGGGTTATTGACAAGTCAAGATCATTCTGACAATTTTTAGAAATGGATGGGTGTAGTCCCTGCCTTTATTCTTGTCAGGTCATTCTATCTTCTCAATTTTAAAGGTTCTTTAACATTACTACTAATAAAAAATATTTACTACATACACCGGTGCATCCCACAAGCAACAATAAAAAGTTCTTATAGTATTTATAGAACCAAGAGCAGCGGCTGAAAAATGACAAGAACACCGGATCGTCCTTACATTATGAACAAAAGCAAAGTAATCTTAGTAACCTAGAAAGCGAGTCTATGATTTTGCTGCCTTGTTTATGTTCTCTGCTCGAAGTTGGTTTCAGTGTTCACTAAAACAAGCACAACTTTCTTATACAGAGCCCGTTTTCGATGTATGACCACTAAAAATGTTTAGAGAAAACACATGCATATGAATGTATTTTTAAAAACCAAGGTAGGACGCTTCCCTACATTGCCCTACAGAGAACTTCGCCCCCGAGAAAATTTATTTATATCCCACACATTAGTTTATTAGAAAATCCAAAAATATCATATATAGTTAAATGTCACTTGTGTACTGTTGGCTAAATTACACTAGTTTCTCAAACCTGTTTCAGGAATACGTATATTTACCAGCATTGAGGGGGTTATTGACAAGTCAAGATCATTCTGACAATTTTTGGAAATGGATGGGTGTAGTCCCTGCCTTTATTCTTGTCGGGTCATTCTATCTTCTCAATTTTAAAGATTCTTTAACATTAATAATAATAAAAAAATTACTACATACACCGGTGCATCCCACAAGCAACAAAAAAAGTTCCCATAGTATTTATAGAACCAAGAGCAGCGGCTGAAAAATGACAAGAACACCAGATTTTCCTTACATTATGAACAAAAGCAACTCACACGCGGTACATATACAATAGGAAAATTCCAGTAGTTTGGATCCTACAAGAATCTTTGATGCCCATGAGGTGACACTTGCATATGCGAAAATTGACGCCCTGTAAAGACAGTTTTGGCTATTATTTTCTAGGTATCGCCTATATATATACCATTGCCACAAAAATCAGTGAGCCAACAACACTAAAGTTTGAGTGCGCACACTTTGCAAGGTACATGTTATAACTGTTCAAACTCTGAAGACAAGTAAGCACTTGATTTGTGCTAATCTAAAGAGAACTTAGAAAGTAAAACAACGTACTTCTTCGGCTAGGAAGTAGAGGGCGACAAGTCGGACCTATAGCAGCGGTTAGATGGACGCGGGGAGATTCACATCGCCGGCATGACAGTGTCGTCGGTGTGGCATCTGCGAACCAACAAACCGCGCACGAAAATTACTTGTCTAGCATCGCTCCTTCGCTTCCATCCAACTCTCCGGCGTTGCTCTCCTCGACTCCTCTTCGCCGGCTAGCGCGCCCCACCCATCATCGGCAAGCATGCGGCTCTCGGCCGCCGGTGTGGCTCTTGTCCGACGAGCGTTAGTTTAAAATAAAGTTGCAGTGATTTTTTATGGTATAATTTTTTTTTTGCATCATATACCGTCCTGTGACTTCATGTGGATTTGCAGCATATGTAAAAACAATTTGTTAAGGGGCTTGGCATTCACGACTTTGTCGATATCTCCTGCGAGTTTTCCAGCAAGGTATATGTTTCTTTTTGTTTTGTACGTGAACTGATTTTTGCTGCAATTGTGGTTGATTTTGCTGTATTCACGGTTTATGGAAGCAAAAGCAGGAAAGCAAGGTAGACACTAGATAGTTTGATCAGAAGGTCAAAATTGCCGGCGACCAGTGATCCGGGATTTTATCCTCGGGGCCCAGCACTATCCTTTTATTTCTCACAATAAAACTGAGGATTTTCGTGGGTTTTTTCCAGCTGAAACACTTTCCGTTGGGCACATACATACGACATCGGGGGTCCCACCTTCCGGCGAGCCGAAGCGCGCGGCGCTGCACCGTGCGTCGGTTTCTTCCCCGGCCCCGGCTATATATAAACTACCCCGCTGGCACGGCTTCCTGCAGAGGAGGCAGGAGAAAGGTCCGGAGCCGAAGCCAGCAGAGGGAGTCAGGGAGAGAGGTCCGGAGACGAGGCATATGGAGGTGGAGATGGCCGCGTCCATGGCGCCGGGGCTGGGCGTGGACGGGTACTTCACGGAGGCCGACCTGGCCGCGGCGGACCAGCTGGTGCAGCTGAGCGCTAGCGGAGGTCCGGAGGCGGCGACGTCCCCGACGTCGTCCTCGCGGTCAGCGCGGTCCGTGAACAACACCCAGGCGGCGGCCGGGAGGGAGGACGATCACGGGGACGACGATGGCGTGGTGGACAGGAGGGCGAGGAAGCGGTACCGACGGGTGGCCGAGCTCTACCACGCCACAAGGCCGGCCAAGCGCGGCGGCGGCGCCGGCGGCAAGGGGAGGAGAGAGGATCGGGGAGATCAGCATCAGATCGATCGGCCCACTAGCTGTGTCTTCGTGTAAATACTTCGTTTTGTAGGGTGTTCGCTTTTGTTTTCTCATCCGCGAGTTGTGAGATAATGTAAATACTAGATCGTGGAAGAAGATGAAGAAAAGTGCGAACTTTGTACAAATTAGTTTTTTTTTGTTTGCAAATTTGGATTTGTACGGTGCTGCTCGATCAGACATGTAAAAAATATCTATCCCCTCGTCGTATATTTTATTCCCTCGAATGATCTATCTACAGATGCTTGGTTTGTTTCTGGAACGTTCCAGGGCGTGCTGGCGGCTACCCAAAGCTTGGCGAATGTCTGTTCAAAAAAAAAAAAAAGGCTTGGCGAATGACGCCTTCGTTTCGGCTGCGACCAAGCACGCGGCGACGGCGGCTGTACTATGCTTGGTTTGCAAGCAAAATAAACGCGCGTACCGAGGACGCCTGCATATGGATGAATTACTTAACGGCTAATTAGTCCGGCATGCGCCGTACCTAGCCGCAGACACAAGACGTGTATTTTACAGGAAAGTCGCCGACACAAACTAAGCAAACTCCAATACCACCGACACGTGACTATTGTGTGTGTTTAAATTTTTGCGTTTTCCTTGCACAAGCAAATTACTATTGCCTCCGTTTAAAGTATGCATTAGCCTTAGCTTTCTAGTAAAGTTTTTATTTTAGAACGGGGGTAGTACCTTATTTACCAACAAATGAATTGGCTAGCAAATAAGATTGATAGGAATAAACAACTGTGATAGAAAAACCGTAGGACAAAATTTGCCAAGAAACAACTAAATGCATATTATTTTGTTTTCTTCCATCTTAGTCAAATACAATATCTTTTATCCAGTATCTACCAGTAAACTCAACTCCCCCCAAGTTGTACATATATGTCGAAAAGTCCACACTTTCTTTACACCGGCGTTCATGTCCTCTTTCCAAGGCAGTTTGGGCTGATATAACCCTAGTCATTGCCGCGTCTGCATATTATTTCCTCTAACCACACGCACCTCCATTGGAGGAGGCCACCCGGCAAAGCTCCACGCATTAGATGGTGCATCATCATCTCTTCTCACGGCAGGAGGCCTCCAGCTAGAGCGCGACAGAAGGCCTTGGACGACAAGCTCATGTGGTGGAGCACATGCATGGGCAGCGACCTCGGGACCTTTCAGTGGTTGTTGAGCTACCGTGACTGCGAGGGCAACCAACACTGCCCTCACGAACGATGTCGAGGTTGTTGTAGACAAGTTCTTTGGGCTGATGGGTCTATGGACCGGACCTGGCAGCGGCTTGCAGGGACACATTGGCAGTTGTCAGCGGCTACTGTTGTGTGGTCGTGCGATAGCTAACAGACAGTCAAGCGATTGTGGATCCGTCCGCGATCAGCTCGCTGCGACATCAAGATGGTGGCACGAGAGTTTGGCACTAGGGCCGGTGACCCCGGTTCTTCGACAACGACAATCTCAATGGTTGTGTGATGACGTGACGACTGGAGTTGAGATATAGACGGTATGGGACACCCCCTCCACCTCCAGATCGCATTTCAACCAGCTCGGCAGGTGCTACACACGACTTCTCTTGTGTGTGGGGTGGGGGGGGGGGGGTATTAAGTTATGCATATAACAAACATGTGGTACACACAAAGTCTCACGAGGAGTCATAAATTTATGCCCATTACAAGCATGAGCAACCCATGTTGTGTATTATAAAAGCATCAAGACAAGCCTTGTTCTGCTGGATCAAAGGTGGTGCGATTGTGACAGAAGGCGAGACGGTTTGGGACGTTTCTATATCGGTATATCCCGATATCTCCTGTAGCTATATTCGGCTAGAGGGGTGTTGGTAGATGCAAAAATAATGATGGTAGAGATGGGTTCAGCGACATGTATGTGAATTTCGGTGGAAACACGAGATCTAGAATCAGGCAAGATTGACACACATCCGCGTCATGCCCTTGTTGAAGGTGGTAGATCACATCTCAGCTTTGGGGTTAAAAATTCTAAGATTGGAGTCATCATCATCGGCACACATTCTTTAGTTCCTTCTTGAAGGCTTAGTCTAGAAGTTGTTGATGCATGTAAAACGCATACATGTTCTTTGTAGTTTATTGTTCCACATTCCATTATAACTGAATCATACGAGTGGTTATAATCATGATTTTGAATGATTTTGAAGATTTTTCTAAAATTTTCATTTTATTTATATTATAACCCTATGAGGAAGAAAAACCATGCTTTCATATTTTTGACTCGCATGGAACTTTTTCTACACAATTATTTTATTGAAAAGGAAGCCATGGAGCAATTGGACCTCACCTGGGCTAGCCAGAGGTTTCAGTCTTAGAAGTTTCAGTCTCTCGAGGTTGGAGCTTACGTTAGCTAGATGTGAAGAATGTGTTTCTGCATGATGTTTAGAAAGAGGAGACCTACATGAAGTAACCTCCAGGATTTGAGGATCCTAATGTTTCTAGCTATGTTTGCAAACTTGATAAAGCTCTTTATGGTCTAAAACAGCCTCCACATGCATGGTTTTCTCACTTGAGCTCAAAACTATATGATCTTGGTTTCACATCTTCAAAGGCATATACGTCCTTATTCTTATATCAGAAGGCTGATGTTACTATTTTTGTGTTGATTTATGTTGATGTTATCATAGTGACAAGCTCTTCAGATTAGGCTATTTCTGCGTTGGTTCAAGATCTCAATTCAAGCTTTGCTATAATGACATTTGTGACTTACACTTCTTCCTTGTAATTGAAGTTAAAAATATTTCAGATCGTTTTCTTTTGACTTATGAAAAATATGCATCAGATTTGCTTCATAAGATTGGTATGCATGGTTGCAAGGGTGAGCCCACACCCCTGTCTTCTTCTGATCCACTCTCCATATCTGAAGGAGAGCTTATTGGTCCAGATGATAGTACACAGTATAGAAGTATTGTTGAAGCTTTGCAATATCTTACACTAGCAAGACCAGATTTTTCCTTCTATGTTAATAAGTATAGAAGTATTGTTGGAGCTTTGCAATATCTTACATTAATATGACCAGATTTTTCCTTCTATGTTAATAAGGTCTGTCAGTTTCTATATGCTCCTACTATAGTTCATTGGACAACGGTTAAAAGGGTTCTTAGATATGTTCAGGATACTCTTAAACTTGGTATCACTTTTGAGAGGTCTCCTAAGTGCTTTCTCAGATGCTGATTCGGCTGGTTGTCTTGATGATAGATGTTCTATAGGTGGATTTGCAGTATTTTTTTTTAACCTAACTTGTTTTCATGGAGTGCCAGAAAACAATCTGCAGTGTCAAGATCAAGTACTGAAGCTGAATATAAGTCTCTTGCTAATGCTACTGCAAAATTGATATGGGTTGAAGCTGTTCTTAATGAGCTTAGAGTTCACCTCAAAGAAAAATTATGTTTATGGTGTGACAATTTGGGTGCTACTTACTTGTCTGCTAATCCAATCTTTCATTCACGAACTAAGCACAAAGAGATTGACTTCCACTTTATCAGAAAAAGAGTAGCTAACAAGAGATTGGATATCAAATTCGTTTCAAGCAAAGATCAAGTTATCAATGGCTTCACCAAGGCATTTCCAGTTAGAAATCTTCATGAGTTCAAACGTATTCTTAATCTTCTCCAAAGCTTAGATTAAGGGGGCTGTTAGATAACGCATGTCATAGGGTCTCTTACCGATATCGTATGTATTATGGTCGGTGTCGGTCCCTTCTCTCCCTCTCGTTATCGATCTCAATGTAATCTCGTGTTGCCTATTATATGAACATGTGCACGAGCACAGATTGTGCGTCGTTTTCGCTTATAGATTCATACCGTGACTTGGCTCCCCGTCCCTTCCCTGTCGTGGCCACCACTGCTCGCCCGCGCGCTCGCCAAGCTAGCAAGCAAAGCTAGGCAAATGCACTCCTAGCAAGCTCGCCTAGCTAGTAGCAGCACGCCAAGCTAAGCTAGCTAACCGAAGCCGGCTAGGTACATGCGCCGCCGAGCTGTAGTCACTAGCTCCTCAACATATTTGTTCCGATTTTTTCGATGTGATGTGTAATACGGTCTCAATTTGGCCGGACTACAAACCGGGCGGTGGAATTTTGCCGGAGAACTACCGCTCCGGCGAGCTTTGACCAAAGTTTTAATACACCAAATCTTTGATGTTTACCTTATAGTTTAGCGAAAATCTCGCATGTATAGAGTATGAGAGAATTATTTGGAGGTTTGCTGCAAAAATATTTGCAGGTCAGACCGCTATGTGATATATATTTTGGACCTTTTCTTTGGTCAAACCTGTAAAAAAATGATGCGGGACGGTATAACATATCAGCTAGAGATGCTTTTATGTTTTTTTCAGTTGCATGTGGTTTGCAACTTAGAAAAAGAAATGCCCCATATATTGAAGCTCGTTGTGATTCGTGGTATCAGAGTAAGCGTGCTTAGTTGCAGATCAAGTGAAAATGAGTGTTAAATCATGAGAGGGGAATGCGCTGTGAGCAAACGAGCGAAGAAAAAAAAATCGTCACATGTTGTGTAGGGCCTATCAGCACAGTACGTGAAAAACCAGCCCATGCTAGAGAAGACCCAACAGGGACAACCGGACAAGCCCACATTCACGGGAAAAAAAAAGACAGGATGTATGTACCTGGTTTGGTGAGGTGAGGTCAGCCAACCGGTCGATTGAGAATTGAGATTAACATAAATTGCTGAAAATCGTCACTGTTAACATTGTGTCGACTGAGATTTAATAATTTTCAGTTGCCCGATATCTAGATGCGCCTTTTTTTTTTAACTCAACCGACACTCACGTTTGTGATGGTTTGGTCAATCTTCAACCACACCTTGTGAGCTTTGTATAAGCCAAGTTGTTCATTGATTTTCTTGACACACTGGCTATTGTCCTTTTATTCTAAGCAAAAGAGATCTGCATCATAACTTCCTAAACTATCACGTCTTCTCACTTTGCCGTCCCCGACCTCTCTTTTCACCATTAAACTAGTGGATTCCATCAGGCGGACGCTAAACTCTGACAAAATGAGCACAAGCATCTTTCATCTATACGTACCAATTAGTCGTAACAGCGAAAAAGGCCGGTGCTGTGACGATAGTACAATAATTTCAGTGAAATTTCTTCAAGCAAAAGGACACCTACTAGCATGCGCAACGCGCGAGGATGAAATCATGTGCATTGAACTGTGCTATGTGATTAGCACTTAATATAGCAGCTAGTTAATACATGTGATTTAACTTTTCTATACCAGTTGAATACCAGAGGAAATACGACAAGTGTTAAGACAAATGTCAGAGTAGTTAATACTAGCAAACAAAAATTGTCAGAGTAGTACAATGTTAAAGAATGCCTAATAGACTAATTATAACTTTGAATAGTCAAAATTGAGACCAATTAGTGCTATCAAATGTAGCACCAGGGGATTAAGCTTTGACTGCATAACAATTAGCATGACAAGAATTTGATTTTGGAGTTCCTCTCAAGGAAAATTCCAAATCTTTGAGCAAATGAAAAAAAATGCATTTCGGATGGATTTACCGTGACCAATAATTTTTCTCATTCTAAGAAAGTTTCGTTGGATTTTAACAAGAACAATTTGAGGCATTGCAAGAAAAAAAGTATCAGAAAGATGGAAACTACTGATTTTGGATCAGTTAACTTAATTCTCAAATTCCATTTCCTGGAAAGTAATGCGCAGAGGAAATGTCAAACTGAACAAATAAACGGTAGAACTGTATGCAAAAATCCAACGAAATCATGTTCCTCCCAAGGAAAATTCCATATGCAAAAATCCAAACTGAACAAATAATCTGTAGATTTGACTGTTGCTAATCTAATCTACAGATTAATGAATATGTGTTGCTTCCTCACAAATGGAATCCATTAACTTTCCAGATTATAAGAACATTACACGCAAAAACATCATGAGAAAGAAAAGGGAGTGAAGGGGAAGGAGCTGGATTTGTCTGCCTACTATACTTTCAAATGGAGAATAAACAGAACAACAAATGCTAGAGCTGCCAAATGTGCTGCACGCATATTCGAAACTTACTATAACAAGGGGCCGAATTAGCTGATTAACGGCAGATCATGAGGATGGATGAACACCGCCAGGAACGCCTGCTTCATGACCGGCACGAGCTAGCCGCGATGTGCATCTCCATGAGCCGGTTGAGCTGAGATTGCAGGAGACGGCGGGGAGACCACTGGCCAGAGCCGTGCTGGCCGGAGCACTGCGCTCGCCGGCCTGCCGCATCCACCACGTCCTTCAGGAGCTCCCCGCGCGGGAGTTGGAGGCAGAGATCAATCCGTCCAGAATCGTCCAGAATCGACCCAGTCCGGGGCCGTCGATGGTCAATCCGGCCGGAATCGGCCAGAATCGGCTCGGGCGGCGCGGGAGCAGCGGGGGCGCTGGAGCTTCGATGCGGGCGGCGCGGCCACGGCACGGGCTCGGGCGGTGCGGCACAACACGGGCGCGGCTGAAATCGAGCTCGAACGGCGAAGTGTGGGCTCGAGCGGCACGGGGTGGCATGGCGCAGACGGAATCAAAATCAGCGAGGAGGAAGAGGTGGGGAAGAAGTGATGCGGTGCTGGTGGAGGACATGGCAGAGGATTAACTGCCAATTAATATGACGCGTGGGTGGGCTACAGAGCAATACACATCATATACCTGCCAAAAATACGTATATTGTGAAAAACGTGGTGCTATCTGATTGGCCCATTTTCATCCTCGCCCGTACCCGGGTTCCGTTCGCTATTTTTGCCTAGCCGTGTTTCTATATCATAGTATCAGACAGGAAAAATCATAGCAGTGACATGGGGCTACAGATCAAACCGTACTGCTTGCCCTCACGTTAGCCCCAAATGCTTACTCTCACAATAAACACAATACTTATGCACAGAATTATCCACGAATTCAGTAGCGTACAAGCGATAACAATTTAGCCACATCCAAATAGCGTGTGGCATACACGCATGGCGTGGGGAAGCAAATGTGTAAGTTACATCAAGCATTCTGTTGCAGCTTCGCATCTTCGCTGATCATACCACAGCAACGATGGAGCCTTATCGACTACATATAAAAGTTCTAGCGTACAAGATTATTTCCAGGAGGAATGCTGACCGGAGTCTATGTCTACTCCTCTGAGGCGTTAATGGCAGACACGGTGGAGACCATGGAATCGACACCACACTTGTTGCGGACGTTTGAGCCCTTGCAGATCTTGTAGTACCCTTGCTCCCCCCAGTTTTCTCCCCACGAGTTCTTGATGATCCAGTAGGGCTTGTTCTTCAGGCGGGATGGCGCAAAACCAGATGCCCCGTAGCCAACTAGAAGAACACCGTGGTCAAGGTTCCTGCCGCAGATGTATGGGCATGATACTCCACCGATATATGTCTGCATGTAAGCGGCGTTGATCCCGACTGCAGGGAAGAAAAAAACATGCATCAGAGATTTCATTGTTCACAGCGCTTGTTCAGTGTATTAACATACAGATATCTGACTCGGAAACTTTGTGTGAAGACGGTTATACTTACTTGCCAGTGGTCCATGTTTGAGAAGGTTAGCTGCAATCTGTTCTTCATCAACAGAGACAACAGTGTAGTTTTTAACTGAAGCAACAATCTTGGACTTGTCAAATTTGCAGGTACCATCCTTCCCAGTGTAAGGGTAATCCTTTTCACGCTCAAGGCCACCAGATTTCAGAAGATAGCTGAAGGCTGAAGTCATCAACCCACCATTGCATCCCGCATCACATGAATCAGGTTCTGAACTGTCACACTGAAGGATCACAACAATAGTGCAGCACATAAGTTCAGGCGCCCATTGAGGCAAAATAGGAAGCATCAGCAACACTCAGCATCAATTACAGAAAATATAACTTTTTGTATGAATATTTGTTGCATTTTGAAATTACTAGTTGATGAGATGGCAGGACTGTTTAATGAAAGAGGCAGAAGCAGCACCACATCTACCACAATATTTTTTCCAGAGTACAGTTGTACCAAGAGAAAATAGGTACAGAACATATACTATTCAGATAAAACTAAGGGAACATAACAGGTAAAATGCCCTTAAAGAAAAGTTGGATGCCTCACATGGTCACACTGAATAAGATAAACCGAAGCTACTGTTCCTTTATAGGTAGGAAACTAGCAATAAGAGGCAACAATTCTTAAATTCAGTCCCCAAAACTCTTCTTTCTATGTATTCACATATACTAGATGGACCAAACATGGGACTACCCAAGAACACAGTCTATGAAGGTTTATATTTGTGATGATTTGCTTTATTGGTTGGATTACAGAATATCCAAGTACCAAGTTAAGCGTTGTCCAGTTCCATGAGTTAGGACGGAAATTAGCTGATAACTTAATCCCACGCACACAATGGAGTATTATCCAGTGGTTATTCTGTAGCTTAAAGTCAATGTTCTCAAAAGTGGGCGATTCTATATTTGGTGCGCTGCCCAATCAGAAACGATAACTTGGACAATGACACCACCAACTGACAAAACGTAGTGAACTAGTGATACTACGCCACAAAAGTCCAACATACTATCTTGCAAACATATCAACCAATCACAAGAAAGATAGCATGTCACGCAAGAAAGAAAGGAAAAAAAAAGCCTCACCTCATGATCGCAGTCGACGAACTGCTGCTCCGAGAGCACCTCCATCTTGCCCGTCGCTAGATAGTTGGCTCCCTCCAGCGCCCCGGACGCGCTGAACGACCAGCACGACCCGCACGAACCCTGCGAAAATCAAGGAAAAGAAGGTCAGGGTCGGGGGCGAAATCGGACCTAAAGACGTTTGACCAGGGAATCAGGGGGGATCGGTTATCCATCGGAAAAAAAAAGTCAATGGAGCCAGGCGGACCTGGTTCTTGACGGGGCCGACGGCGCCGTGGTCCCTCCAGTCGAAGTCCTCGGGGAGGCCGTCGGTGGGCAGGACGGGCGCGTCGTGGGCCGAGTCGCCCATCTCCTTGAGGAACGAGCGCCGCGACGTCTTGAGGCCGAGGAAGGTCTGGCGGAACTCGGCGGGGGTGAGGTCGGAGAACTTGGTGACCCCGTGCTCGGCGGACGGGTCCAGCAGCTGGTGCCGGCGCGCGCGGCGCATGTTCGCCTTGAAGACGGAGAGCCGGTGCGCGTGCTCCTCCGCGTCCTTGTACGTCTTCCCGAACCGCTGCACGAAGCTGACGAAGTGCGAGTCCAGCTCCAGGTCGTTGTCGCCGGCATCGGCGTTGCCGACGACCTGCCGGATCAGGGGCTCCTCATCGCCGACGGCAGCCGTTGCCGCCGCCGACGAGAGGAGGATGAGGCCGAGGAGGAAGAGGAGAGGGGCGACGAGGCGACGATCCATCGGCAGATTTCTTGCTTTTCCCCCTTTCTCTTGCTTGTTTCGATGGGTTAGCTTTGCTTCGGTTTCTTGGCTACCTCCGCTACCCGTAGCTTTATAGGAAGTTGTTAAAAAGATATTTTTGGTCTAGACTCTTATATTTTCGGTTTAGACCCTAAGGCGTGAGGGTATTTGCAAACGGCCCCTCCTTATGTGGAAGCTCATGTGTTCGTTTCAACTTCAAATTGCATCGAACTTTGAATTTATAATGGTTTCTCTAATTTTCCCAAGGTTCCTGCACACCAATGCATCTCTTGCAACTATCAATAGTTTTGTCCAAGAGTACTTAGTTTATTTATAAAAAGCTCGCATTTCTATAATAATGATTTGTCCAATTTTGTCGGTGGTGCTTGCAACGGAAGGAGCCCGGATGCATCCCCACCGTAGCATCGAGAAACGTTGCTCCCGCCCTAGATCATCCCACCTCGATAAACTAGGCGTGTAAATAGATAGGATAATTTCGACGTCGAAATTGACCCCAGATTTGTTTTAAGTTATTCATATCTGATCTTTATAAAAAAAATATGGCAAGGATATCCAATTTCGACGTGGTGCTCCGGATATGGTATAACAAATAGCAAATGGTAAACCGGATAATCCGATTTTTGAGTCAAAAGCCAAGGTCAATCTCACATTGTTAGTACTTATAGAGTTACCGAATTGGAGGAGGAGATCCCTCTCCTCTTCCCTTTCCAACTAATAGTTGGCCCCGTGCGCCCCATGGGCCGGCTGGCCGACTGGGAGGGACGGACTCCTCCCCCCTCCACTCGTATTGGAGGTGGGAGAGGAGATCCCTCTCCTCTCCCCTTTCTAATTTCGTTGGGGACTTTCAAATTGGGTCCAATTTGAGTTTGAAAAGGTTTGACCGTGAGATCAATTAGGATTCGGAGATCCTACAGCCTCACGGATCACGAGCCTTTATATACACTAGTTATGTGTACATGAGTGCCTTGTGTCTTCTTTTCAGATTGAACATGGTTCAGTTAGTCTTTTTGTTGTTTGCCACTTCACAGAGCCAAGCATAACAGTTTTCTTCGTTCCCGACAGAGCGAGAGGCCAAGTATACTTTAAAATTCAGAGATGTGCAAATGCATCAATATAGAGAAGAGGTAGTTAGTTGTTCTACTTCTGCTTCTTATGGTTCCGGAGGTTCAAGACCCTCTTCAGGGCTGGCCCGTGCCGCCGCCCATCAAGACCATAGGCCATAGCGTGACTGCACCTCCGGCCGACCGCAATGACCCACCAGCGCAAGCGACTTGTGCGCTGGCCGCCCCGAAAAATCAAGCAGCAGCAGCACGCGCTGCCTTGCTCGGCCTGACTTACTTGATCTAACTGAAAAAAAAATGGAGAGGGAAAATCAGATTGAGGGGAAGAAGCAAAGGCAGGCAGATGAACTTATCACCTGAACGCAGGTGGTTGCCGGATCGCCAGTTCGCCACCACGCTCGTGCTCCACCTGTCCATGGCCCTGGAGTCGCATCAAATCTTTTGTGACTGGCCGGATCTGAAGGCATCGATGCCAGTGCACCATGGCAGACGAAAACTTGGTGTGGCAGATTGCCGCGCCGTTGCTGACGTCTTGGTATTGCCGGCGATGCTCATGGATCCGGCCTCTCCTTTTCGTTCTCGTGGTGAAAAGATTGCAAATATGGAGGAGGGCATACCCGCGCATCGAATCGCAGGAGTAGCGGTGGCTAAAGGATGAAGCAAATATGGAGGAGGGCATACCCGCGCATCGAATCCTCGATCGGCTGTTGGCCTCCTCCGTCCGCAAATCGCCATGGCTGCCGGCCTCCCCGAGCTCCGCCGGACCGCTCGGAAGCACCGACACCTCGTACGCAGCCACCCCGCCAAGCAGAGCAAGCCGAGAAGTCCCTACTGCCGGAACTGAGCCGGTCTTCCCTGCGCACTGGCCAAGCTTCGCCGCGCCTGTGCCGTCGGGGCTTTCGACCACCTCCCGCCTCGCCAACCTCCCCGACACGGTCGTGGTGAGCTTCTGGTTCTCGTCGACCCCTCCATTCCCTTCCTCTCGCTCTGTAGCGCCGCCCTGCCGTGTGCCCCGTCCGCCGCCGCCAGACGACATCGCGGCCATCGATCCGGCGACCGTTCGCCGGCACCACCCCGTCCGCCGCTGCCAGACGACTTCGCCCCCATCGATCCGGCGACCGTTCGCCGGCGCCGCCGCCACCAAATGGCTCAGAGCGAGCCTGCGCGTAACACGATACGCCACGGAGCCCCCGAGAAATTTCTGGTGGCTAGGTTTGGGAGGTTTCAAGACATCAGTCAAAGCGGTTCATTATGGCCCATCACGTGCCAACTATTCAGTCACGATAGCCCACCAGTGTCTCAACAAAGCATGACTACGTCCACACACCAGAAAATACACCAAGGCAGCCCATCAGTGAATCCTAGCGTCGGCAACACATGAATTAAATTTTCTCAAATCGCTGCAGGGCCTCGAGACGTACACAAAGAACAAATATGAGCATGCAAATAGAGCAGGAATACACGTGTCAGCAAAACAGATACCCATGAAATAAACTCAAAATTATCACAAAAAAGAAGTTAGTTCACGTTTAATATAGTAGTTATGAGTCCCGAGGGAGCCAAGGTATAAAATTCCATGCAGCCCGGAGCTCCCCACCGCCTGCACCACCCGCGCCATCGACCAACGCCGCTGTCGTCGGGCCATGGCCGCTGACACGCCGCCGTCGTGCCATCGGCCTCAACCGCCGCCACCGTCGTGTAGAGCCGCCGGTGATCCCCATCGAAACCCTAGGATTTCCGGCGATCTCCGTCAAGACCGTCCAGGCGGAGCCCTGCCGGTTTTTCGCCAAGATCATCACCACATCGTCAGGTTGACGAACCGATCTCTCTACTTCGACTCCAACTCGCTGGAACGAGGAGGAGCCGACCGATCAAGCCGTACATGTGCAACACCTCGGAGCTGCCGCACAAGCGACAAAATTGATCGAGATGGGTCATCAAGACAAGACGGATCTTGATCCTCTTCATTGATGCCAATCGTCAAAGCTTCCGCATCGATTTACACATGTTAGTAAATAAAGTTACCGCATCGTTACATGCATCTCCATCTTGGTCGTTTATTCATTTATGCGTAGGAATTTTTTATTTTCTATGCTACGATTCCCTACAAAAACTAGGTAGATACAGATCCATCTCGCTAACATTTTAATCATCGTCATCATAACCCAATGAAGACTGAATAAATATATATTAGATCTATGCCAAGACATTAATACATTTGCAGTAAGCAAACTAATGGATATAACTAATTCATAAAACATAGATCAAAATCACAATATAATCCAATCTTGCCAACAGAACAGCGTTATTTGCAGTAGATATGTGATGTAAATATAAGGTAAACATGGAAAAGATAAGAAGCAACTACGGGAGGGCGACGACGCGGTCTCGCGCTGTCGTGGCAATGGTAGAGGTCGTGGCCATGGACATGGCAGAAGACGAGGACGTGGACGAGGCATCGGCGGTAGGACCGGCCTCCAAACGCGTGGATCTCCGCCCAGCAGCTAGCTTCCGCCTCGCTGGCTAGGTAATCTTCCGGGATGATCTCCTCCTTGTCGTGGATCTAAGTAGAGGGGCGCCTATGATCTGTGGAGTGGAGTGGAGTGAGACTATACAAGGACGAAGGCCGGTCCTAATTTTTAGTAGAAAAACAACGGCCACATGGATTTCCTACATGACAGAGAAAAACTAAACCGTTTGCGACTTGTGAGCAAAAAAGCACACGGCTGTTTAGTGCCAGAACCGTGTGTGCTTACAACACATGATTTTGAAGTAACAAATCATGTATAACGTGTGAGGCCATTGCACACGTTTGTATGTGTACTCAACCGTGTGTGATGTAGCAATTTTCAAACGGAAAATGATGCAACTAATGACGTTGGGACTCCAAACGCGGAGTGTTGTGTCAATAAAGTATTTTCTCCACAAGGGTGACTCGTGGATTTAAATCGAAGTCTTGGGGAACTGAGCAAAGACTATTCTCTTCTCTCTTCTTCTAGCATTCCTGCAAGTGAAATAAAATCCTTGTGTTCCCAACTTTACCGTGCGGTTGTCAAGCACAAGGTTTTGTGTAAGTAAATAAAACACAAGTAAAAACAAAACGAGTAAATAAAGTAACTAAGTAAAAGCTATAAATGGGTTGATTGTTTTTGGTATGTTGGATGCAAATAAGAAAAGTAAATATTTTTATATTTTCGGATTAAAATAGTGCATCAAATAAAAAACAAGATAACAACAATATAAAGATTTTTCTTATGATAAAAAGTGGACCGGGGTTCATGGGTTCACTTGAATATAGGATGCAAAATAATAACATGAGGGTATCACGTCCTCACATAGACATGATGCAACACATCTCTCTTATACTCCACAAGAGAGGAAAAACTCCATACAATCTTGTATTAAGAATTAATAGAGCATAGCCATAAGTACTTTGACATGATGTTTGAATATGAAATATGCTACTTTGAACAAACACGATCATCACTTTTGTCACGTGACGAACATAGCACATGCATTCACTTTATCCTTAGTGAGGTAGCAAAAGAAAAGACAAAACTATAATAGATCATGAATTTGTTTGAATCACTAAAAACATGATACTCCATCTAATACACACACCACCACACACACGCTCTTGCATAGATGTTGGATCATAAAAAATACTTAAGAACGAGGTACATAATATGCATCTATCAATACATCTTACACATAATACGATCAGATCTCATAGCACAATATCATAGAATAAGGATCCACCACATAGGTATTAAAAATATGACCATAATCATGTAGGGCAACTCATATGGCACTAAGAACTATGAAGAACATGAGAGAAATGGATCAAGGTACTGCCACAAACCGGTAGTCCAGAGGTGGACTACTCCCCCTTAATCATGGTGATGATGATGATGAAGACTTTGGAAAAGGTGGAGATCCCTCCGACGATGATTCCGGCGGAGTTTCCCCCTCCAATCTTCTCTGTTGCAGGCCTCTATTTTTGTGTTTCCGTCTTCAGGGCCATATATATAGTGATTTTTAGGTCAAAATATGTCGGTGGGCGAAAGAATCAGGTCAATTGGACGATCGACGGTCGAAAAAGGTTGGGTGGCGCGCCTGATACGCGTAGATGCACACGTCCGTTGGGAACCCCAAGTGGAAGGTATGATGCGTATAGAAGCAAGTTTCCCTCAGTATGAAACCAAGGTTTAATCGAACCAGTAGGAGCCAAGAAGCACGTTGAAGGTTGATGGTCGCGAAATGTGATGCGGCGCAACACCAGGGATTCCGCGCCAACGCGGAACCTCGCACAACACAACCCAAGTACTTTGTCCCAACGAAACAAAGTGAGGTTGTCAATCTCACCTGGCTTGCTGTAACAAAGGATTAAACGTATCGAGTGGAAGATGTTTGCAAAGAAAACAAGAAAACACAATTGCAGTAGATTGTATGCTATGTAAAGAATAGGACCGGGGTCCACAGTTCACTAGAGGTGTCTCTCCCATAAGATAAAAGCATGTTGGGTGAACAAATTACAGTCGGGCAATTGACAAATAGAGAAAGGCATAACAATGCATATACATGATATGATAAATATAGTGAGATTTAATTGGGCATTACGACAAAGTACATAGACCGCCATCCAACTGCATCTATGCCTAAAAAGTCCACCTTCAAGTTATCATCCGAACCCCATTCAGTATTAAGTTGCTAAGCAACAGACAATTGCATTAAGTATGGTGCGTAATGTAATCGACAACTACATCCTTAGACATAGAATCAATGTTTTATCCCTAGTGGCAACGAAGACATCACAACCTTAGAACTTTCCATCACCGTCCTGGTGTCAATGAAGGCATGAACCCACTATCGAGCATAAATACTCCCTCTTGGAGTTAAGAGTAAAAACTTGGCCGAGCCTCTACTAATAACGGAGAGCATGCAAGATCATAAACAACACATAAACAATAGATTGATAATCACCATAACATAGTATTCTCTATCCATCGGATCCCGACAAACACAACATATAGAATTACATATAGATGATCTTGATCATGTTAGGCAGCTCACAAGATCCAACAATGAAGCACAACAAGGAGAAGACGACCATCTAGCTATCTGCTATGGACCCATGGTCCAGGGGTGAACTACTCACTCATCACTCCGGAGGCGACCATGGCGGTGTAGAGTCCTCCGGGAGATGAATCCCCTCTCCGGCGAGGGTGCCGGAGGCGATCTCCTGAATCCCCCGAGATGGGATTCGCGGCGGCGGCGTCTCCGGAAGGTTTTCCGTATCGTGGCTCTCGGTACTGGGGTTTTCGCGACGGAGGCTTTAAGTAGGCGGAAGGGCAACGCGGGGGGCCACACGAGGGCCCCACACCCTAGGTCGGCGCGGCCAGGGCCTGGGCCGCGCCGGCCTATGGTGCTGGCGCCTCGTGGCCCCACTTCCTTCCCTCTTCGGTCTTCTGGAAGCTCCGTGCAAAAATAGGACCCTGGGCGAAGATTTCGTCCAATTCCGAGAATATTTCCTTACTAGGATTTCTGAAACCAAAAACAGCAGTAAAACAAAGAATCGGCTCTTCGGCATCTTGTTAATAGGTTAGTTCCAGAAAATGCATAAATATGACATATAATATGCATAAAACATGTAGGTATCATCAATAAAGTAGCATGGAACATAAGAAATTATCGATACGTTGGAGACGTATCAGCATCCCCAAGCTTAGTTCTGCTCGTCCCGAGCGGTAAAACGATAACAAAGATAATTTCCGAAGTGACATGCCATCATAATCTTGATCATACTATTTGTAAACATATGTAATGAATGCAGCGATCAAAACAAAGGTAATGACATGAGTAAACAAGTGAATCATAAAGCAAAGACTTTTCATGAATAGTACTTCAAGACAAGCATCAATAAGTCTTGCATAAGAGTTAACTCATAAACCAATAAATCAAAGTAAAGGTGTTGAAGCAACACAAAGGAAGATTAAGTTTCAGCGGTTGCTTTCAACTTATAACATGTATATCTCATGGATATTGTCAACATAAAGTAATATAACAAGTGCAATATGCAAGTATGTAGGAATCAATGCACAGTTCACACAAGCGTTTGCTTCTTAAGGTGGAGGGAGATAGGTAAACTGACTCAACAATAAAAGTAAAAGAAAGGTCCTTCAAAGAGGAAAGCATCGATTGCTGTATTTGTGCTAGAGCTTTTATTTTGAAAACATGAAACAATTTTGTCAACGGTAGTAATAAAGCATATGAGTTATGTAAATTATATCTTACAAGTTGCAAGCCTCATGCATAGTATACTAATAGTGCCCGCACCTCGTCCTACTTAGCTTGGACTACCGGATCTTTGCATGCCATGTTTCAACCAAGTGTCACAAAGGGGTACCTCCATGCCGCTCTGTACAAAGGTCTAAGGAGAATGCTCGCATTTTGGATTTCTCGCTTTTGATTATTCTCAACTTAGACATCCATACCGGGACAACATGGACAACGAGATAATGGACTCCTCTTAAATGCATAAGCATGTAGCAATGATTATTATTCTCATATGAGATTGAGGATATATGTCCAAAACTGAAACTTCAACCATGATTCATGGCTTTAGTTAGCGGCCCAATGTTCTTCTCTAACAATTTTGCATGCTCCAACCACTAAAATGATAGATCCTTCGGACAAGACGGACATGCATAGCAACTCACATGATATTCAACAATAGTTGATGGCGTTCCCCAGAAGCATGGTTATCGCACAACAAGCAACTTAATAAAATATAAAGTGCATAAGTACATATTCAATACTACGATAGTTTTTAAGACTATTTTGTCCAATGAGCTATATATTGCAAAGGTGAATGATGGAATTTTAAAGGTAGCACTCAAGCAATTTACTTTGGAATGGCGGAGAAATACCATGTAGTAGGTAGGTATGGTGGACACAAATGGCATAGTGGTTGGCTCAAGGATTTTGGATGCATGAGAAGTATTCCCTCTCGATACAAGGTTTAGGCTAGCAAGGTTATTTGAAGCAAACTCAAGGATGAACAGGTGCAGCAAAACTCACATAAAAGACATATTGTAAACATTATAAGACTCTACACCGTCTTCCTTGTTGTTCAAAACTCAATACTAGATATTATCTAGACCTTAGAGAGACCAAATATGCAAATCAAATTTTAGCATGCTCTATGTATTTCTTCATTAATGGGTGCAAAGCATATGATGCAAGAGCTTAAACATGAGCACAACAATTGCCAAGTATCACATTATCCAAGACATTTTAGAATTACTACATGTAGCATTTTCCAATTCCAACCATATAACAATTTAACGAAGAAGAAACTTCGCCTTGAACATTATGAGTAAAGCCTAAGGACATATTTGTCCATATGCAACAGCGGAGCGTGTCTCTCTCCCACAAAGTGAATGCTAGGATCCATTTTATTCAAAAAAAAACAAAAACAAAAACAAACCGACGCTCCAAGTAAAGAACACAAGATGTGATTGAATAAAAATATAGTTTCAGGGGAGGAACCTGATGATGTTGTCGATGAAGAAGGGGATGCCTTGGGCATCCCCAAGCTTAGACGCTTGAGTCTTCTTAGAATATGCAGGGGTGAACCACGGGGGCATCTTCAAGCTTAGAGCTTTCACTCCTCTTGATCATAGTATATCATTCTCCTCTCTTGACCCTTGAAAACTTCCTTCACACCAAACTTCAAGCAAACTCATTAGAGGGTTAGTGCACAATTAATAATTCACACATTCAGAGGTGACACAATCATTCTTTACACTTCTGGACATTGCATAAAGCTACTGGACATTAATGGATCAAAGAAATAAATCCAACATAGCAAAAGAGGCAATGCGAAATAAAAGGCAGAATCTGTCAAAAACAGAACAGTCCGTAAAGACGAATTTAAAGCTGGCACCAGACTTGCTCAAATGGAAAAACTCAAAACTAATGAAAGTTGCGTACATATCTGAGGATAACGCTCGTAAATTGGCAGATTTTTTCGAATTTTCTACAGAGGACTGTGCCCAGATTCGTGACAGACAGCAATGCTGTTTCTGCGCAGCGATCCCAAATATAACATCAACTTTGACATAGAAACTTTACTTGGCACAAAAACATGATAAGGAGAGGTTGCTACAGTAGTAAACAACTTCCAAGACTCAACAAAACAAAAAATTGTTGTAGTAAAAACATGGGTTGTCTCCCATAAGCGCTTTTCTTTAACGCCTTTCAGCTAGGCACAGAAAGTGCAAATCAAGTAACATCAAGAGTAGAAGCATCAACATCATAGCTTGTTCTAATAATAGAATCAAAAGGCAACTTCATTCTCTTTCTAGGGAAGTGTTCCATACCTTTCTTGAGAGGAAATTGATATTTAATATTACCTTCCCTCATATCAATAACAGCACCAACAGTTCGAAGAAAAGGTCTTCCCAACACAATAGGACAAGATGCATTGCATTCGATATCCAAGACAACAAAATCAACGGGGACAAGGTTATTGTTAACCGTAATATGCACATTATCAATCCTCCCCAAAGGTTTATTTTTAACATTATCGGCAAGATTAACATCCAAATAACAATTCTTCAATGGTGGCAAGTCAAGCATATCATAAATCTTTTTAGGCATAACATAAATACTTGCACCAAGATCACATAAAGCATTACATTCAAAGTCATTGAATTTCATTTTAATGATGGGCTCCCAACCATCTTCTAACTTTCTAGGAATAGAAGTTTCAAGTTTTAGTTTCTCTTCTCTAGCTCTTATGAGAGCATTTGTAATATGTTTTGTAAAGGCTAAATTTATAGCACTAGCATTAGGACTTTTAGCAAGTTTTTGTAAGAACTTTATAACTTCAGAGATGTGACAATCATCAAAATCTAAATCATTATGAGCTACAACAATGGGATCATTGTCCCCAAGGTTGGAAAAAATTTCAGCAGTTTTATCACAAGCAGTTTCAGCAGTTTTAGCAATTTCAGGCAGTTTTGTTCGCTTTGCACTAGGAGTAGAAACATTGCCAACACCAATTATTTTACCATTGATAGTAGGAGGTGCAGCAACATGTGAAGAATTAGCATTACTAGTGGTGGTAATAGTCCAAACTTTAGCTACATTATTCTCTTTAGCTAGTTTTTCATTTTCTTCTCTATCCCACCTAGCACGCAGTTCAGCCATTAATCTTATATTCTCATTAATTCTAACTTGGATGGCATTTGCTGTAGTAGTAATCTTATTATCAATATCATTATTAGGCATAACTTTCAATTTTAAAAGATTAACATCAGAGGCAAGCCTATCAACTCTAGAAGCAATAATATCAATTTTATCAAGCTTTTCCTCAACAGATTTGTTAAAAGCAGTTTGTGTACTAATAAATTCTTTAAGCATAGCTTCAAGACCAGAGGGTACACTCCTATTATTATTGTAAGAATTCCCATAAGAATTCCCATAACCATTACCATTAGCAGAAGGATATGGCCTATAGTTATTACCAGAGTTGTTCCTATAAGCATTGTTGTTGAAATTATTATTTTTAATGAAATTCACATCAACATTTTCTTCTTGAGCAACCAATGAAGCTAAAGGAACATTATTTGGATCAACATTAGATCTACCATTCACAAGCATAGACATAATCACATCAATCTTATCACTCAAGGAAGAGGTTTCTTCAACAAAATTTACCTTCTTACCTTGTGGAGCTCTTTCCGTGTGCCATTCAGAGTAATTTATCATCATATCATCAAGAAGTTTTGTAGCCGCCCCCAATGTGATGGACATAAAGGTACCTCCAGCAGCTGAATCCAATAAATTCCGCGAAGAAAAATTTAGTCCTGCATAGAAGGTTTGGATGATCATCCAAGTAGTCGATCCATGGGTTGGGCAATTCTTTACCAAAGTTTTCATTCTCTCCCATGCTTGAGCAACATGTTCAGTATCTAATTGCTTAAAATTCATTATGCTACTTCTCAAAGATATAATTTTAGCGGGAGGATAATATCTACCAATAAAAGCATCCTTGCATTTAGTCCATGAATCAATACTATTCTTAGGCAAAGATAGCAACCAATCTTTAGCTCTTCCTCTTAATGAGAAAGGAAACACTTTCAATTTAATAATATCACCATCTACATCCTTATACTTTTGCATTTCACAAAGTTCAACAAAATTATTGAGATGGGCAGCAGCATCATCAGAACTAGCACCAGAAAATTGATCTCTCATAACCAAGTTCAGTAAAGCAGGTTTAATTTCAAAGAATTCTGCTGTAGTAGCAGGTGGAGCAATAGGTGTGCATAGGAAATCATTATTATTTGCATTTTTAAAGTCACACAACTTAGTATTTTCAGGGGTATTCATTTTAGCAACGGTAGATAAAACAAACTAGATAAAGTAAATGCAAGTAACTAATTTTTTTGTGTTTTTGATATAGCAAACAAGATAGCAAATAAAGTAAAACTAGCAAATAATTTTTGTGTGTTTTGTTTAGGTGCAGCAAACAAAGTAGTAAATAAAATAAAGCAAGACAAAAACAAAGTAAAGAGATTGAGAAGTGGAGACTCCCCTTGCAGCGTGTCTTGATCTCCCCGGCAACGGCGCCAGAAATTTAGCTTGATACGCGTAGATGCACACGTCCGTTGGGAACCCCAAGTGGAAGGTATGATGCGTATAGAAGCAAGTTTCCCTCGGTATGAAACCAAGGTTTAATCGAACCAGTAGGAGCCAAGAAGCACGTTGAAGGTTGATGGTCGCGAAATGTGTTGCGGCGCAACACCAGGGATTCCGGCGCCAACGCGGAACCTGCACAACACAACCCAAGTACTTTGTCCCAATGAAACAGTGAGGTTGTCAATGTCACCGGCTTGCTGTAACAAAGGATTAAACGTATCGAGTGGAAGATGTTTGCAAACAAAACAGTAAAACACAATTGCAGTAGATTGTATGCTATGTAAAGAATAGGACCGGGGTCCACAGTTCACTAGAGGTGTCTCTCCCATAAGATAAAAGCATGTTGGGTGAACAAATTACGGTCGGGCAATTGACAAATAGAGAAAGGCATAACAATGCATATACATGATATGATAAATATAGTGAGATTTAATTGGGCATTACGACAAAGTACATAGACCGCCATCCAAGCTGCATCTATGCCTAAAAAGTCCACCTTCGAGTTATCATCCGAACCCCATTCGGTATTAAGTTGCTAAGCAACAGACAATTGCATTAAGTATGGTGCGTAATGTAATCGACAACTACATCCTTAGACATAGAATCAATGTTTTATCCCTAGTGGCAACAGCACATCACAACCTTAGAACTTTCAGTCACTATCCGAGGTGTCAATGAAGGCATGAACCCACTATCGAGCATAAATACTCCCTCTTGGAGTTAAGAGTAAAAACTTGGCCAGAGCCTCTACTAATAACGGAGAGCATGCAAGATCATAAACAACACATAAACAATAGATTGATAATCACCATAACATAGTATTCTCTATCCATCGGATCCCGACAAACACAACATATAGAATTACATATAGATGATCTTGATCATGTTAGGCAGCTCACAAGATCCAACAATGAAGCACAACAAGGAGAAGACGACCATCTAGCTACTGCTATGGACCCATGGTCCAGGGGTGAACTACTCACTCATCACTCCGGAGGCGACCATGGCGGTGTAGAGTCCTCCGGGAGATGAATCCCCTCTCCGGCAGGGTGCCGGAGGCGATCTCCCGAATCCCCCGAGATGGGATTCGCGGCGGTGGCGTCTCCGGAAGGTTTTCCGTATCGTGGCTCTCGGTATCGGGGTTTTCGCGACGGAGGCTTTAAGTAGGCGGAAGGGCAACGCGGGGGGCCACACGAGGGCCCCACACCCTAGGTCGGCGCGGCCGGGGCCTGGGCCGCGCCGGCCTATGGTGCTGGCGCCTCGTGGCCCCACTTCCTTCCCTCTTCGGTCTTCTGGAAGCTCCGTGCAAAAATAGGACCCTGGGCGAAGATTTCGTCCAATTCCAAGAATATTTCCTTACTAGGATTTCTGAAACCAAAAACAGCGAGAAAACAACGAATCGGCTCTTCGGCATCTTGTTAATAGGTTAGTTCCAGAAAATGCATAAATATGACATATAATATGCATAAAACATGTAGGTATCATCAATAAAGTAGCATGGAACATAAGAAATTATCGATACGTTGGAGACGTATCAGCGCCCAATGGCGCGCCACCTGCCCTCTTTTGGGCCTCCTCCAAAGCTCCAGGGTGCTTCTCCCGATGAAAAAGTGACGCTCCAGAAATCTCAGGTCAATTTGACTCCGTATAGGTCTCTAAAAGTGAAAAATACGCAAAATAGGATTTTCCTGTTCTACAGAGTTATAAACCAAATAAAGGGGATCAATGGTAAATCCACATTAATCAATGTAAAACATGTTATTAACATCATATATCTTGCAAATATGTGGGAGTTCAATATGATAAAGGACAAAGTTCATGTATGCATTTTACATGCATCAACAACTTCATTTATAATTTCAACCATTTATATCAGTCCATTACATCATCTCTACATTGAAGTGATCCATAATGCTATCGTAGCCGACTAGATTTCAGTGCTTCGTAGCTATCTCGAAGGCAAGGTGTGCATCCAGAGCGTCATACTTGATATCATCATAGTCCAATGGGAACTCGGACCAATTGTCGCATCCGATGGAATTGCGAGGCTTCTTCACAAGCTTTGTCTCAATATAATGGTTGGACACAACGTAGTGCGAAGGAGGATAGTTCTTTGTTGGGTTGGGGATGACCCGCTGGAGGTCGTGAGCCCTCGGAATGGCTGCGAGGCCGTAATACTCGAGCATCTTCAGGTCGTTGCCGATAGTAGCGCCACATAATCTAATTGACTCATCCCCAAGGAATTCCATGAGTTCCTCCGGCACTGCATCCGCATGCACAATCTGGAAGACGAGCACCCTTTTGGCGACGCAGAGTAGGAAGACGGTGTCGAGGGTGCTCCTCGGCAATGCCCTCCGATAGGGGCTTAGGGTTGATGGAATCCTGCAAGCTGACACGAGACATCGGTTCACAGACAAGCGGGGAGAGTGATTTACCCAGGTTTGGGGCCCTTGATGAGGTAAAACCCTTACGTCCTGCCTGTCTGCTCTTGATTATGATGATAATAGGTTACAATGGGGTGCCGAATAGTTCGGCTGAGATCTCGTCGAGATGGCTAAGCGCTATGGTGACCTAGCTCTAATCTTCTGGTGGCTAAGATTGCTAAGATTGATTGTCCTCCTCGGCAGCCCCTCTCCTGGCCTTTATATAGGAGGCCAGGTCTCAAGAGGTCTAACCGAGTACGACTAGGTTTACAGTAGTTTTAAATATAATCTTTCCTTGTTCGGTCGCTTCTTTGTCTTGCTTGTCAAGGAATCTTCAGGTGCACCGCCCGGATGGGCCGCCTTGACTCCAAGTGCCTTCATGGGCCTCCAACTAGGAAATACAGGATAGGGCAATGTTGGTTACCCGAAGGGTAATGCCCACGTCAGTAGCCCCCGAGTGTCTAGCCAAACATAGTTCGGGTAGAGACTGAAGCATGTCTTCTTCTGATGTCCTTCTCCCTGATTTGTTCTTGTTTTCCTTGAATCTGCATCATCTTCTTCTGTCGGGTGCGCGTCAGCGCACCCGATGGGAGTAGCCCCTGAGTCTAGGTACGGATGCTTGCAATCCGTGCGTAGACTCAAGTTGTACCACTCGAACATTTTGTTCTGCCGAAGTTGTTCTGCAAGTCTTCATAAGTCATCCGATACATTTCCTCATGCAAGGGATAATGAGTAACGTGCCCAACTTTTGTTGGTTAACTGCCGATGGCAAAACAACGTTACCCTACACAGAATCAAGTCCCTGGACATGATCCTGGAGTGCAAAAAAAGTTTTATCGGGATCACCTCGGCAATGCCTACGTATTGTATACTTGGGTTTCGGGAGAGAGCGACGATGGAGATTCCGGGAGCGAGATTAGGCACACGACGTACCCAGCTTCGGGTCCCCTCGGCGGAGGATCCCTACGTGCTGCTAGCAATCCACTATATGATGATAGATGTGTTTACAGGGTGCCGCCGTAGGCGGAGCTATGCTGTCTATCTGTTGGCCTCCTGTATCGGGTGCCCTGGCTGGCTTTATATATGCAACCAGCCTAGGGTTTTACAAGAGTCCTAGTCGACTACTTCTTCGGGTTGCCTTGTTGGGCCTTCTCCATATTGGGCCGAGCCAAACCAGGTATACTAATAATGGGTACCCGAAGGGTATACCCATATCAGTAGCCCCCGAGTGTCTAGGGAAGTCGAAGACTTGCGTAGAGACTCCAAGCATAATCATCTCCGAAGAGAGGTCCCTGTCGTAGATCATGTGGAGCGTAGATGATGTCGATGATTCTTAAAATTATTTTTCTATCGGGTGCGCGGCAGCGCTCCCGATGGGAGTAGCCCCCGAGTCTATGAGTAAGTGCTTGCACTTAGGCATAGACTCAAGTTGTACTACTCGATGAAGAACTTAACTATATTTTGGAGGACTTGATGAAATCCATGTGCTCCCGATGGGACTAGGCTCCGCTCGAGTCGTAGAATCGAGTTGAGTCTACAAACCTTGATTGTCATAGATGTTGTCGAAGTTATTTTTCTATCGGGTGCGCGGCCAGCGCTCCCGATGGGAGTAGCCCCCGAGGCTACAGCCAAGTGTTTGCACTTGGGTGTAGGCTCAACTTGCTTTTAATCAACACCACGATTTTTCCTCTTTCTTGTATCTTATCGGGAGGGTGAACAATGCTCTCGATAAGAGTAGCCCCCGAGCCTATGGGCAGGTGCTTGCACCTGGGCATAGACTAAAGTTGTACTACTCAATAACGAACTTGACTATATTTCTGGGCGCAGCCCCTCTTTTTATCGACTCCAGGCCGTTGCTATTTTTATTTGACATCCATATCTATATTGTACAGGGATAATGGTAATTGGGGCTAGTTCATCTGACGGATCAGGTACTAGTTAACTCGCTCTAGTGGCAATCCGCAAAAACCTACTTCAAGATCATGTCCCCGGACATGATCCCGGGATACTGGTGTTAGCTCGACAGGTGCCGCTTAAGGTCTTACCATTCTGTCGAGTCCCAGTCATGTTTTATCGGGTACCTAACGCGTCCGTTAGGATTTTTCTTCGTATCTGTTGATACGGAAAAAAGTAGCAAACCGACGTCAGAGACGGTGCCACGCCGCTCAGAACGGATCTGGGGTCTTACCTTCGCAGAGTTTTGCGGCATTCAGAGATTATTCGCGACTTTTAGCGCTCTGAGAATATATTGTCGAGTGCCTTGTTCGGCTGATGCAATAACCCATTTTGCGGGTTCCTCTATTTTTCTCTCGGACTTGATGAGACAGCTGAATATATTGGTTATTCTATATTGTCGGGTACATCACCGATGCTCTTGCTCGGAACAATATGACGAGTCAATGAACCCGAAGATTTGTCCACCTTTTTTTTTTGGTTCCTCCTTGATGAAAATTTCGTCGAGTTCCTCCTTCAGGAAAATTTCTTCGGATCCTCTTTGAGGACAATTCTTCGGGTCCTCTTTAAGGATAATTCTTCGGGTCCTCTTTAAGGATAATTCTTCGAGACCTCCTTGAAGATATTTCTTCGAGACCTCCTTGAGGACAATTCTTCGGGAGCTCCTTGAAGATAATTTTTCGGGACTTCCTTGAAGATAATTCTTCGGGACCTCCTTGAAGATAATTCATCGGGACCTCCTTGAAGATAATTTTTCGGGACCTCCTTGAAGATAATTTTTTGGTACCTCCTTGAAGATAATTCTTCGAGCCCTCCTTGAAGATAATTTTCCGGGACCTCCTTGAAGATAATTTTTCGGGACCTCCTTGAAGATAATTCTTCGAGACCTTCTTGAAGATAATTTTTCGGGACCTCCTTGAAGATAATTTTTCGACACCTCGTTGAAGATAATTCTTCGGGTTCTGTCTTGAAGACAATTTCGTCGGGTTCTCTCAAGATTTCGTCGGGTTCCTCCCTGAAGAAGATTCGTCGGGTTCTCTCTTGATTTCGTCGGGTTCTCTCAGGATTTCGTCCGGTTATTCTTGATTTCGTCGGGTTCCTCCCTGAAGAAGATTTCATCGGGTTCTCTCTTGATTTCGTCGGGTTCCTCCCTGAAGAAGATTTCGTCAGGTTCTCCTTGAGGATAATTTCGTCGGGTTCTCCCTGAAGATGATTTCATCGGGTTCTCTCTTGAAGAAATTTTTGTATGCACAGTACTTCTTTTGCGCAACCTGAGATGTATAGTGAAGAAGTATGGCGCAGCCCCCGAGTGTCGGGTACGGCGAAAGTAAATGATAATCAACTTTATGTAAAACAAAGGAACACTTAGCTTATTGGGCACGACGGAGTCGGCGTGATGAAGTCTTCGAGTACGGAGAAGAAGTCGAGCCGAAGTAGAAACCACCAAATAGCGATAATAAATGCCGTCATATTGTTGATGAAGAAATAGCCGAGCCCCCGAGTGCTGCTGGGGTGACGTCATTATTGTTGCTTAGACGTTGTGTCACAGTTATTACTCGGGATGAAGTTGTTGTTGAGCCCCCGAGTGTTAGTCGTGACGTCGGAAGAAGTTGGCGGAGTCGCGGCAATAAAGTGAGGCCATTTAGGATGAACCATTGACAATCATATTATGAATCCACTGAAAATTTACGCCATTGGAGATGAAATCGTTTGAAGATTAAACCATTGAAGATTACGCCATGAGAGATAAAGCATTGAAGATGAATCCAAGATGAAGTATTTGAGATGAATCCATGTTGAAGATTGTGCCATTAAATATGAAGCATATATTGAAGATGAATCTGCCGATATCATAAAGGATGAATCCATTGACCCGAAGAAAATAAATCCATTAATAATCATAAATGATAAATCCACTGACCCAGAAATACGTCGGGTAGTATTATATTAGAGGAAACCATGATAACCCGAAGAAGACAAATCCAAAAGCCGAAGAAGATAATCCACTGGATGATGAAGCCGATGGAGTTACGATTGTAAAGTGAGGCGGTTCATAGCCGAAAGTAGTCGTCGCAGGATATGGACGTTGAGGTCAATTCCCGCCGGCTGAGGTAGCCGATAGAAGATGTCGATGAAAAAAGCCTCAGTGGTTGATGACGATGCTGGTTCCCTCAGATTCAATGACGGCATAGAGTTCAACCGCTCTTCGCTTGAAACAATCTGACATTTGATGGTCTTTGTGTCGGATGGCGAATCCGCCACGGCGAGTGCGCACTAGCAGGTTCATGCTGGCGTCCACGAGAGTCGTCGTTTGCAAATAAATCTGAAATTACCCGTAAAAAAATCGGAGCAAATATTGATCTATATTTTCTACGCAATGATTTTTCTTGCTAGAGATAAGATTACGTGTTGTTTGACTTTGTTAGATGAATAGTTGTCTAATCAAAGACCAAATACTACAAATTGGATATACGTGCAAGAAACAACAATAGGAGTACTTAGCTTTTTTATCGGCTGCACTGGAGCCGACGTAAATAGGTCATGCGACGGACACAGTCGATGTAGTTGCGTGGCGCCTGGCTCGGGAGTAATTGATGTAGTCACGTGACGTCTGGCCGGAAGTAGCCGAGGAAAAGGACGCAGTTGATGTGGCAGATCCACGACGGGCGATTCCAAGTGTAGCGACTGATATTTTTTTTATGGTGAAATCGAGACAGCGGGTCCGCGATGGCGGGACGTGCCGGCAAATCTTCTTAGCGGCGAAATCGTCCATGATGAGGACGCCGCGTATCCGACTCTACTTCTCCACCCGATGATTTTTTCCAGCTTGATCTCAAACTCGTACGGCAGCTTGCTCCTGTCTTTTTTTTTCTTCTTACACGAGCACCCAATGGCCACAAGTTATGACTGCATGCGATCGCTTTTGAAACTTGATCCAATTGCGTGGAGTTGCTTGGACGTTGCTCTGAGCCACTGCTCGATTTTTCTTTTCTTCTCTGGCTTCATGTGTTGTCTCAAACCAAGCCATATGACACGGTGATGGGCCGTTTTTGGCCGGATTATGGGCATGACGCGCGGCACAAACAAATACCTTGCTGAATCCCCGATTGCACAAAATGATGGGTTCTCACCTCCGTTGTTGCTTCAGATTGAATCAGCCAAGGCCGGAAATCTTCTTGGGGCTCCCGAACGATCCGGAAGACGCGAGGCCGTACGGTCTTGATGTCCATCATCAGTTCAAGTAGATGTTGATGACAAACTCGGCGATTTTCTATCCAGATATGATTTGAACGTCTTTGCTGTTGATGATGCTGATGGATCCCGCCCAGATGACAAAATCCAGTCGCCGCGATCCCCACAGACGGCGCCAATTGACGAGGGATCACCTGGTGACGAGGGATCACCTCGCCAATGCCTACGTATTGTAGACTTGGGTTTCGGGAGAGAGCGACGATGGAGATTCCGGGAGCGAGATTGGGTACACGATTTACCCAGCTTCGGGTCCCCTCGGTGGAGGATCCCTACGTGCTGCTAGCAATCCACTATATGATGATATGTATGTTTACAGGGTGCCGCCATAAGCGGGGCTATGTTGTCTATCTATTGTCCTCTCCTCTATCGGGTGCCCTGGCTGGCTTTATATATGCAACCAGCCTAGGGTTTTACAAGAGTCCTAGTCGACTACTTCTTCGGGTTGCCTTGTTGGGCCTTCTCCATATTGGGTCTTCTCCATATTGGGCCGAGCCAGGTATCCTAATAATGGATACCCGAAGGGTATACCCATGTCAGTAGCCCCCAAGTGTCTAGGGAAGTCGAAGACTTGCGTAGAGACTCCAAGCATAATCATCTCCAAAGGCGAAGAAATACAAGGCGAGGTCCATGTCGAAGATCATCTATAACGTAGATGATGTCTCGAAATTATTTTCTATCGGGTGCGCGGCAGCGCTCCCGATGGGAGTAGCCCCCGAGTCTATGGGCAAGTGCTTGCACTTGGTCATAGAATCAAGTTGTACTACTCGATGAAGAACTTAACTATATTTCTGGAGGACTTAATGAAATCCATGGGCTCCCGATGGGAGTAGGCTCCACTCGAATCGTAAAATCGAGTTGAGTCTACAAAGCTTGATTGTCGTAGATGCTGTCGAAGTTATTTTTCTATCAGGTGCGCGACTAGCGCTCCCGATGGGAGTAGCCCCCGAGGCTACAACCAAGTGTTTGCACTTGGGTGTAGGCTCAACTTGCTTTTAATCGACTCCACAATTTTTCCTCTTTCTTGTATCTTATTGAGAGGGTGAACAATGCTCTCGATAAGAGAGCCCCCGAGCCTATGGGCAGGTGCTTGCACCTGGGCATAGACTCAAGGTTTACTACTCAATAACGAACTTGACTATATTTCTGGGCGCAACCCCTCTTTTTATCGACTCCAGGCCGTTGCTATTTTTATTTGACATCCATATCTATATTGTACAGAGATAATGGTAATTGGGGCTAGTTCATCTGACGGGTACTAGTTAACTGCTCTAGTGGCAATCCGCAAAAACCTACTTCAAGATCACGTCCCTGGACATGATCCCGGGATACTGGTGTTAACTCTACAGGTGCCGCTTAAGGTCTTACCATTCTGTCGAGTCCCAGTCATGTTTTATCGGGTACCTAACGCGTCCGTTAGGATTTTTCTTCGTATCTGTTGATACGGAAAAAAGTAGCAAACCGACGTCAGAGACGGTGCCACGCCGCTCAGAACGGATCTGGGGTCTTACCTTCGCAGAGTTTTGCGACATTCAGAGATTATTCGCGACTTTTAGCGCTCTGAGAATATATTGTCGAGTGCCTTGTTCGGCTGATGCAATAACCCATTTTGCGGGTTCCTCTATTTTTCTCTCGGACTTGATGAGACAGCCGAATATATTGGTTATTCTATATTGTCGGGTACATCACCGATGCTCTTGCTCGGAACAATATGACGAGTCAATGAACCCGAAGATTTGTCCACCTTTTTTTTTTGGTTCCTCATTGATGAAAATTTCGTAGAGTTCCTCCTTCAGGAAAATTTCTTCGGGTCCTCTTTGAGGACAATTCTTCGGGTCCTCTTTAAGGATAATTCTTCGGGTCCTCTTTAAGGATAATTCTTCGGGTCCTCTTTAAGGATAATTCTTCGGGACCTCCTTGAAGATATTTCTTCGAGACCTCCTTGAGGACAATTCTTCGGGACCTCCTTGAAGATAATTTTTCGGGACCTCTTTGAAGATAATTCTGTAGGCACAGTTCTTCTTTTGCGCAACCTGAGATGTATAGTGAAGAAGTATGGCGCAGCCCCTGAGTGTCGGGTACGACGAAAGTAAATGATAATCAATTTTATGTAAAACAAAGGAACACTTAGCTTATTGGGCACGACGGAGTCGGCGTGATGAAGTCTTCGAGTATGGAGAAGAAGTCGAGCCGAAGTAGAAACCACCAAATAGCGATAATAAATGCCGTCATATTGTTGATGAAGAAATAGCCGAGCCCCCGAGTGCTGCTGGGGTGACGTCATTATTGTTGCTTAGACGTTGTGTCACAGTTGTTACTCGGGATGAAGTTGTTGTTGAGCCCCCGAGTGTTTGTCGTGACGTCGGAAGAAGTTGGCGGAGTCGCGGCAATAAAGTGAGGCCATTTAGGATGAACCATTGACAATCATATTATGAATCCACTGAAAATTTACGCCATTGGAGATGAAATCGTTTGAAGATTAAACCATTGAAGATTACGCCATGAGAGATAAAGCATTGAAGATGAATCCAAGATGAAGTATTTGAGATGAATCCATGTTGAAGATTGTGCCATTAAATATGAAGCATATATTGAAGATGAATCTGCCGATATCATAAAGGATGAATCCATTGACCCGAAGAAAATAAATCCATTAATAATCATAGATGATAAATCCACTGACCCAGAAATACGTCGGGTAGTATTATATTAGAGGAAACCATGATAACCCGAAGAAGACAAATCCATAAGCCGAAGAAGATAATCCACTAGATGATGAAGCCGATGGATTTACGATTGTAAAGTGAGGCGGTTCATAGCCGAAAGTAGTCGTCGCAGGATATGGACGTTGAGGTCAATTCCCGCCGGCTGAGGTAGCCGATAGAAGATGTCGATGAAAAAAGCCTCAGTGGTTGATGACGATGCTGGTTCCCTCAGATTCAATGACGGCATAGAGTTCAACCGCTCTTCGCTTGAAACAATCTGTCGTTTGATGGTCTTTATGTCGGATGGCGAATCCGCCACGGCGAGTGCGCACTAGCAGGTTCATGCTGGCGTCCACGAGAGTCGTCGTTTGCAAATAAATCTGAAATTACCCGTAAAAAAATCGGAGCAAATATTGATCTATATTTTCTACGCAATGATTTTTCTTGCTAGAGATAAGATTACGTGTTGTTTGACTTTGTTAGATGAATAGTTGTCGAATCAAAGACCAAATACTACAAATTGGATATACGTGCAAGAAACAACAATAGGAGTACTTAGCTTTTTTATCGGCTGCAGTGGAGCCGACGTAAATAGGTCATGCGGCGGACACAGTCGATGTAGTTGCGTGGCGCCTGGCTCGGGAGTAATTGATGTAGTCGCGTGACGCCTGGCCGGAAGTAGTCGAGGAAAAGGACGCAGTTGATGTGGCAGATCCACGACGGGCGATTCCAAGTGTAGCGACTGATAATTTTTTTATGGTGAAATCGAGACAGCGGGTCCGCGATGGCGGGACGTGCCGGCAAATCTTCTTAGCGATGAAATCGTCCATGATGAGGATGCCGCGTATCCGACTCTACTTCTCCACCCGATGATTTTTTCCAGCTTGATCTCAAACTCGTACGGCAGCTTGCTCCTGTCTCTGTTCCGGCACGCCGCCGGGACGGGGAAGTGCCCCCGGAAGGCTTCTCCATCGACACCGCTGCCATCTCCACCGTCATCTTCATCACCGCTGCTGCTCCCATGAGGAGGGAGTAGTTCTCCATCGAGGCTCGGGGCTGTACCGGTAGCTATGTGGTTCATCTCTCTCCTATGTACTTCAATACAATAATCTCATGAGCTGCCTTACATGATTGAGATTCATATGATGATGCTTGTAATCTAGATGACATTATGCTAGTCAAGTGGGTTTTACTTATGTGATCTCCGGAGACTCCTTGTCCCACGTGTGTAAAGGTGACAGTGTGTGCACCGTGTGGGTCTCTTAGGCTATATTTCATAGAATACTTATTCACTGTTATGAATGGCATAGTGAAATGCTTATTTATATCCCTTTATGATTGCAATGTGTTTTGTATCACTATTTATCTATGTGCTACTCATGTGATGTTATTAAAGTAGTCTATTCCTCCTCGCATGATGTAATGGTGACAGTGTGTGCATTGTGTAGTTCTTGTCATAGATTATGATCATAATCTCTTGTAGGTTATGGAGTTGATTATCGCTATGATAGTATTGATGTGATCTATGCCTCCTTCGTAGTGTGATGGTGACAGTGTGCATGCTATGTTAGTACTTGGTTTATTTTGCAAAGATCTATTATACTCTAAGGTTACTTAAACATGAATATCGAATGTTGTGGCGCTTGTTAACTCCGGCATTGAGGGTTCGTGTAATCCTACACAATTAGTGGTGTTCATCATTCAACAAGAGTGTATGTAGCATAAAGGAAAGAGAACTTATTTATTATGTGATCAATGTTGAGAGTGTCCACTATCGAAAGTATGATCCCTAGGCCTTGTTTCCACCACAAAGAATTGCTTCCTACGCCAGCAAGCTATTTTCTGGCGCCGCTTGTTTACTCGTTTTACCGCATCTTTACTTTCTCGCAATATTACCACCATCTATACCACCTGTGTTTTACTATCTCTTCGCCGAACTAGTGCACCTATACATCCGACAAGTGTATTTGGTGTGTTGGGGACACAAGAGACTTCTTGCTTTGTGGTTGCAGGGTTGCTTGAGAGGGATATCTTTGACCTCTTCCTCCCTGAGTTCGATAAACCTTGGGTGATCCACTTGAGGGAAACTTTTTGCTGTTCTACAAACCTCTGCTCTTGGAGGCCCAACACTGTCTACAAGAATAGAAGCACCCGTAGACATCAAGCTATTTTCTGGCGCCGTTGCCGGGGAGGAAAGGTAAAAGGTACTCACACTCCGAATCTCGGCTACTAAGCTATTTTCCGGCGCCGTTGTAAGTACTCGAAGCTATTTCCTTTAGATCCTGCAATTGCATCTTTTTGTTTCTTGTTTACACTAGTAAGGCATAATGGAAAACAACAAAAATATGAGAGATCTTTATGAACTTTATCTTGAATTAGGACATGATGTGTTTGAAGAGAGAATTAAAAAACCCATGGAAATTTATATGCATGCTAATGGGAATGTTATTAATATGAATGCTTTGAACACCATTGTTGCTAATGCTATGGAAAATTCTAAGCTTGGGGAAGCTGGTTTTGATGAGCATGATATTTTTAGTCCCCCAAGCATTGAGGAGAAAATTTTCTTTGATGATACTTTGCCTCCTATTTATGATGATTATAATGATAGTGGTCTTTTGGTGCCGCCTACTATGGAGAGTAAATTTTATTATGACTATACTATGCCTCCTACACTTGATGAGAATAATAATGATAACTACTTTGTTGAATTTGCTCCCACTACAACTAATAAAATTGATTATGCTTATGTGGAGAGTAATAATTTTATGCATATGGCTCATGACAAGAATGTTTTATGTGATAGTTATATTGTTGAGTTTGTTCATGATGCTACTGAAAGTTATTATGAGAGAGGAAAATATGGTTGTAGAAATTTTCATGTTACTAAAACACCTCTCTATGTGCTGAAATTTTTGAAGCTTGATACGTCTCCGACGTATCGATAATTTCTTATGTTCCATGCTACTTTATTGATGATATCTACATACCTGCATATTCTAAGAGACTCAAGCGTCTAAGCTTGGGGATGCCCAAGGCATCCCCTTCTTCATCGACAAGTATCGGTTCCTTCTCTTGAAACTATATTTTTATTCGGTCACATCTTATGTACTTTACTTGGAGAGCGTACAGTGTGTGCTTTTATTTTTGTTTCGTTATCTTAGTTCTCTGAATAAGTTCATTCTTGTGTGGGAAGAAGACTTAGCTCCGCTGATTCGTATGAACACATGTGTTCTTAGCTCATAATATTCATGGCGAAGTTTCTTCTTCGTTAAATTGTTATATGGTTGGAATTGGAAAATACTACATGTAGTAATTTTAAAATGTCTTGGATAATGTGATACTTGGCAGTTATTTGCGCTCATGTTTAAGCTCTTGCATCATATACTTTGCACCCATTAATGAAGAAATACATAGAGCTTGCTAAAATTTGATTTGCACATTTGGTCTCTCTAAGGTCTAGATAATATCTAGTAATGAGTTTGAACAACAAGGAAGACGGTGTAGAGAGTGTTATAATGTTTACAATATGTCTTTTATGTGATTTCTTTACGGTTCATCACGGTTGCTTCAAATAACCTTGCTAGCCTAAACCTTGTATCGAGAGGAATACTTCTCATGCATCCAAAAAATCCTTGAGCCAACCACTATGCCATT
>NC_061508.1:116644200-116726360 GCF_022539505.1 Lolium rigidum | reverse complement strand
TCCAAGGCGGCAAGGGATCAAAAGAAAAAGGAAGTAGCCAGAAATCAGGGGGTCAAAAAAATCCAAGAATAGAAAGAATTTTGGTTCATAGAGGATGACATGCGGGACCCATGATCCTGCATCGTAAACGGCTCGATCGGAGAACGTTGAACGAGATGGCGCGATCTAGAAAAAAACAATGCCGGAGAGGCTGCCATCTCGGGCCCTACATCCCTCGGCGGTGTGGATTTGCATTGACTCGGCCGGCGAACCCGAGATTTCGAGATGCACCACGTCCCGGGCCACCATACGCGACGTTTTGGCCGCTTTCGTCGGCTAGGTGGCCTCAAAAACGAGAAAAAAAAAGTTTTGACATGCACCACGGAGGGACCAAAATCGTCGGCCATGGTACACCAGCAACCACGGCGCGACTTCAACTTCGTCGGCCATGGCAACTTTTCTTGTAGTGCGCGGCCAGGGCCTGGGTCGCGCCCCCCTAGTGTGTCATCACCTCGTCAGCCCTCCGACTCTGCCTCTTCGCCTATTTAAGGGTCCCTGACCTAAACTTCGAGAGGAATAAGCCACGGTACGAGAAAAGTTCCAGAGCCGCCGCCATCGCGAAGCCAAGATCTGGGGGACAGGAGTCTCTGTTCCGGCACGCCGCCGGGACGGGGAAGTGCCCCCGGAAGGCTTCTCCATTGACACCGCTGCCATCTCCACCGCCATCTTCATCATCGCTGCTGCTCCCATGAGGAGGGAGTAGTTCTCCATCGAGGCTCGGGGCTGTACCGGTAGCTATGTGGTTCATCTCTCTCCTATGTACTTCAATACAATAATCTCATGAGCTGCCTTACATGATTGAGATTCATATGATGATGCTTGTAATCTAGATGTCATTATGCTAGTCAAGTGGGTTTTACTTATGTGATCTCCGGAGACTCCTTGTCCCACGTGTGTAAAGGTGACAGTGTGTGCACCGTGTGGGTCTTTTAGGCTATATTTCACAGAATACTTATTCACTGTTATGAATGGCATAGTGAAGTGCTTATTTATATCCCTTTATGATTGCAATGTGTTTTGTATCACTATTTATCTATGTGCTACTCATGTGATGTTATTAAAGTAGTCTATTCCTCCTGCATGATGTAATGGTGATAGTGTGTGCATCGTGTAGTTCTTGTCGTAGATTATGATCATAATCTCTTGTAGGTTATGGAGTTGATTATCGCTATGATAGTATTGATGTGATCTATGCCTCCTTCATAGTGTGATGGTGATAGTGTGCATGCTATGTTAGTACTTGGTCTATTTTTCAAAGATCTATTATGCTCTAAGGTTACTTAAACATGAATATCGAATGTTGTGGAGCTTGTTAACTCCGGCATTGAGGGTTCGTGTAATCCTACACAATTAGTGGTGTTCATTATCAAACAAGAGTGTATGTAGCACAAATGAGAGAAGTTATTATTTATTATGTGATCAATGTTGAGAGTGTCCACTAGTGAAAGTATGATCCCTAGGCCTTGTTTCCACCACAAAGAATTGCTTCCTACGCCAGCAAGCTATTTTCTGGCGCCGCTTGTTTACTCGTTTTATCGCATCTTTACTTTCCGCAATATTATCACCATCTATACCACCCGTGTTTTACTATCTCTTCGCCGAACTAGTGCACCTATACATCCGACAAGTGTATTGGGTGTGTTGGGGACACAAGAGACTTCTTGTATCGTGATTGCGGGGTTGCTTGAGAGGGATATCTTTGACCTCTTCCTCCCCGAGTTCGATAAACCTTGGGTGATCCACTTAAGGGAAAACTTGCTGCTGTTCTACAAACCTCTCGCTCTTGGAGGCCCAACACTGTCTACAAGAATAGAAGCACCCGTAGACATCAAGCTATTTTCTGGCGCCGTTGCCGGGGAGGAAAGGTAAAAGGTACTCACACTCCGGATCTCGGCTACTAAGCTATTTTCCGGCGCCGTTGTAAGTACTCAAAGCTATTTCCTTTAGATCCTGCAATTGCATCTTTTGGTTTCTTGTTTACACTAGTTAGGCATAATGGAGAGCAACAATGAGCTTCTTATTTTATTTCCTGAGTTAAGACATGGATTGTTTGCTGCGAAAATTAAAAAACCTATGGAATCTTATTTGCATGCTAGTAGCAATGATATTAGTATGAACGCTTTGAACACCATTGTTGTTAATGATATGGAAAATTCTAAGCTTGGGGAAGCTGGTTTTGATGAGCATGATATTTTTAGTCCCCCAAGCATTGAGGAGAAAATTTTCTTTGATGATACTTTGCCTCCTATTTATGATGATTATAATGATAGTGGTCTTTTGGTGCCGCCTACTATGGAGAGTAAATTTTATTATGATTATACTATGCCTCCTACACTTGATGAGAATAATAATGATAGCTACTTTGTTGAATTTGCTCCCACTACAACTAATAAAATTGATTATGCTTATGTGGAGAGTAATAATTTTATGCATGTGGCTCATGGCAAGAATGCTTTATGTGATAGTTATATTGTTGAGTTTGTTCATGATGCTACTGAAAGTTATTATGAGAGAGGGAAATATGGTTATATGCATCTTAATAATATTAAGTTTCCGCTCTTTATGTTGAGAATCTTGAAATTGCGCTTGTGTTGCTTTCCTATGCTTGCCACTTTGTTCTTCATGAATTTATTTGTGTACAAGATTCCTTTTCATAGGAAGCATGTTAGGCTTAAATATGTTTTGAATTTTCTTCTTGATGCTCTCTTTTGCTTCAATTCTTATTTCTTGCGAGTGCATCATTAAAACTGCTGAGCCCATCTTAATGGCTATAAAGAAAGAACTTCTTGGGAGATAACCCATGTGTTTATTTTACTACAGCACTTTTGTTTTATATTTGAGTCTTGGAAGTTGTTTACTACTGTAGCAACCTCTTCTTATCATGTGTTTGTGCCAAGTAAAGTCTCTATGGTAAAGTTGATGCTAGATTTGGATTGCTGCGCAGAAACAGCATTGCTGTCTGTCACGAATTTGAGCAGAAGTCTCTGTACAAAAATCAAAAAAATCTGCAAATTTACGTGTGTGATCCTCAGATATGTACGCAACTTTCATTAGTTTTGAGTTTTTCCATTTGAGCAAGTTAAGTGCCCAGTCCAGATGCATCTTTACGGACTGTTCTGTTTTTGACAGATTCTGCCTTTTATTTCGCATTGCCGCTTTTGCTTTGTTGAATGGGTTTCTTTGTTCCATTAACTTTCAGAAGTTTTGTGCAATGTCCAGAAGTGTTAAGAATGATTGTGTCACCTCTGAACATGTGAATTTTGATTATGCACTAACCCTCTAATGAGTTTGCTTGAAGTTTGGTGTGGCAGAAGTTTTCAAGGGTCAATAGAAGAGGGGGATATAATGTGATCGAGAAGAGTGAAAGGTCTAAGCTTGGGGATGCCCCGGTGGTTTATCCCTGCATATTTTAAGAAGACTCAAGCATCTAAGCTTGGGGATGCCCAAGGCATCCCCTTCTTCATCGACAACTTATCAGGTTTCTTCTAGTGAAACTATATTTTTATTCCGTCACATCTTATGTACTTTACTTGGAGCGTCTGTGTGCTTTTATTTTCGTTTTGTTATTTTTATAAGTTCATCCTTGTGTGGGAGAGAGACACACTCCGCTTTTTCATATGAACACTAGTGTTCTTCATTCATGCTTTTAATGTTCAATGGCGAAAGCTAATTGCTTCGTTAGATTGCCATTTGGTTGGAATTGGAAAATGATGCATATGGTTTGGCAATTTGGCAATTGTTTGAGCTCTCATAGATCATGTTTAAGCTCTTGAATCATGTAGTTTAATCCATTAATGAAGAACTACTTTAGAGCTTGTTTAATTTGGTTTGCATGATTGATCTCTCTAAGTCTAGATATTTTCGGGTAAAGTGTTTGAACAACAAGGAAGACAGTGTAGAGCCTTATAATGCTTGCAATATGTTCTTGTGTGAGTTTTTCTGTACCTGTTCATACTTGTGTTTGCTTCAAACAACCTTGCTAGCCCAAACCTTGTACTGAGAGGAAATGCTTCTCGTGCATCCAAACACCTTGAGCCAAACAACATGCCATTTGTGTCCACCATATCTACCTATTATGTGGTATTTTTCTGCCATTCTAAAGTAAATTACTTGAGTGCTACCTTTAAATTTCATTCCTCTACCTTTACAATATATAGCTCATGGGACAAATAGCTTAAAAACTATTGTGGTGATGAATATGTAGTTATGTGTCTTAATTTTTATAAGTTGCTTGTTGAGCGGTAACCATGTTTTCTGGGGACGCCATCAACTTTATCTTTGTTGGATATCATGTGAGATGCTATGCATGTTTGTCTTGTCTGAAGTAGTGGATTTCATGATCAAATGGTTTGAGTATGCATATGTTAGAGAAGAACATTGGGCCGCTAACTAAAGCCATGTATCATGGTGGAAGTTTCAGTTTGGACATACAACCTCAATCTCTTATGAGAATATTAACTATTGTTGAATGCTTAAGCATTAAAAAGAGGAGTCCATTATCTGTTGTCTATGTTGTCACGGTATGGATGTCTAAGTTGAGAATAATCAAAAGCGAGAAATCCAATGCGTGCTTTCTCCTTAGACACTTGTACAGACGGCATAGAGGTACCCCTTTGTGACACTTGGTTGAAACATATGTTATGCGATGAGAATCCGTGTTTTCCGAGATAGTAGGACAAGGTGTGAGCACTATTGGTACTCTATGCATGAGGCATGCAACTTGTAGGAAGTATTATGCATAGCACATATGAATTATTACTACCGTTGACAAAATTGTTTCTATATTTTCAAAACAAAAGCTCTAGCACAAAAATAGTAATCAATGCTTCCTCTCGCGAAGGGCCAATCTTTTACTTTATTGTTGAGTCAGTTTACCCATTCCCTTCTATCTTAGAAGCAAACACTTGTGTTAACTATGTGCATTGATTCTTACATGTTTACTTATTGCACCTGTTATATTACTCTATGTTGACAAATATCCATGAGATATACATGTTACAAGTTGAAAGCAATTGCTGAAACTTAATCATCCTTTGTGTTGCTTCAATGCATTCTACTTTGAATTTATTGCTTATGAGTTAGCTCTTATGCAAGTCTTATTGATACTTGTCTTGAAAGTACTATTCATGAAAAGTTTTGCTATATGATTCATTTGTTTAGTCATTATCTTTGTTAGCAATCTTTTGTTCAGATCATTCCATTCATCTCATATGCTTTACAATAATGTTGATCAAGATTATGTTGGTAGCATGTCACTTCAGAAATTATTTGTGTTATCGTTTACCTACTCGAGGACGAGTAGGAACTAAGCTTGGGGATGCTTGATACGTCGCAAACGTATCTATAATTTCTTATGTTCCATGCTACTTTTATTACAATACTTGAGTGTTTTATACATACTTTACAGCGTTATTTTACATTTTCCGGCACTAACCTATTGACGAGATGCCGAAGGGCCAGTTGCTGTTTTCTGCTATTTTTGGTTTCAGAAATCCTAGTAAGGAAATATTCTCGGAATCGGACGAAATCAACGCCCAGCATCTTATTTTCCCACGAAGCTTCCAGAACACCCGAGAGCCGCCAGAGGGGAGCCCTGTGGGCCCCAGATGACAGGGTGGCGCGGCCAGGGCCTGGGCCGCGCCCCCCTAGTGTGTCATCGCCTCGTCAGCCCTCCGACTCCGCCTCTTCGCCTATTTAAGGGTCCCTAACCTAAACTTCGAGAGGAATAAGCCACGGTACGAGAAAAGTTCCAGAGCCGCCGCCATCGCGAAGCCAAGATCTGGGGGACAGGAGTCTCTGTTCCGGCACGCCGCCGGGACGGGGAAGTGCCCCCGGAAGGCTTCTCCATTGACACCGCTGCCATCTCCACCGCCATCTTCATCATCGCTGCTGCTCCCATGAGGAGGGAGTAGTTCTCCATCGAGGCTCGGGGCTGTACCGGTAGCTATGTGGTTCATCTCTCTCCTATGTACTTCAATACAATAATCTCATGAGCTGCCTTACATGATTGAGATTCATATGATGATGCTTGTAATCTAGATGTCATTATGCTAGTCAAGTGGGTTTTACTTATGTGATCTCCAGGAGACTCCTTGTCCCACGTGTGTAAAGGTGACGAGTGTGTGCACCGTGTGGGTCTCTTAGGCTATATTTCACGAATACTTATTCACTGTTATGAATGGCATAGTGAAGTGCTTATTTATATCCCTTTATGATTGCAATGTGTTTTGTATCACTATTTATCTATGTGCTACTCATGTGATGTTATTAAAGTAGTATATTCCTCCTGCATGATGTAATGGTGACAGTGTGTGCATCGTGTAGTTCTTGTCGTAGATTATGATCATAATCTCTTGTAGGTTATGGAGTTGATTATCGCTATGATAGTATTGATGTGATCTATGCCTCCTTCATAGTGTGATGGCGACAGTGTGCATGCTATGTTAGTACTTGGTCTATTTTGCAAAGATCTATTATGCTCTAAGGTTACTTAAACATGAATATCGAATGTTGTGGAGCTTGTTAACTCCGGCATTGAGGGTTCGTGTAATCCTACACAATTAGTGGTGTTCATTATCAAACAAGAGTGTATGTAGCACAAATGAGAGAAGTTATTATTTATTATGTGATCAATGTTGAGAGTGTCCACTAGTGAAAGTATGATCCCTAGGCCTTGTTTCCACCACAAAGAATTGCTTCCTACGCCTGACAAGCTATTTTCCGGCGCCGCTTGTTTACTGTTTTACTCGCATCTTTACTTTCTCGCAATATTACCACCATCTATACCACCTGTGTTTTACTATCTCTTCGTCGAACTAGTGCACCTATACATCCGACAAGTGTATTGGGTGTGTTGGGGACACAAGAGACTTCTTGTATCGTGATTGCAGGGGTTGCTTGAGAGGGATATCTTTGACCTCTTCCTCCCTGAGTTCGATAAACCTTGGGTGATCCACTTAAGGGAAAACTTGCTGCTGTTCTACAAACCTCTGCTCTTGGAGGCCCAACACTGTCTACAAGAATAGAAGCACCCGTAGACATCATGCCGCAGCTTGCGAGCTGACCTCCATACTGCGTATGCCAGCTTCTGATGATGGGGGTACCTCTGTCTGGCAGGTGTGAGCACTTCACTGAGGTAGTAAACAGGCCTCTGCACCCCGTGAACTCTCCCTGCTTCCTCTTGTTCGACTACCAACACGCTGCTAAAGACTTGGGCCGTTGCAGCTATATACATAAGCAGTGTTTCCTTCTCGCGGGGGGTTACGAGGACTGGGGATGTCGATAAGATTTTCTTCAGATTGTCGAAAGACTCCTGCGCCTCATACGTCCACTCGAACTTTTCTGACTTTTTCATCAAGTTGTAGAAGGGCAAAGCTTTTTCCCCTAGCTTGGCGATGAATCTGCTGAGTGCCGCCAACCGTCCTCGCCAACCGCTGCACTTGGTGCAGATTCTTTGGCGGTTCCATGTCGAGGATAGCTTTGATCTTCAAAGGGTTAGCTTCTATTCCTCTTGCTGAGATGAAGTAGCCGAGTACTTGTCCCCCTGGCACCCCGAAGAAGCATTTCTTCAGGTTCAGCTTGATCTTGTACTTGTCCAGGTTGTCGAAGGTTTCTCGCAAATCGTCAATAAGAGTGGCGGCGTGTTTCGTTTTTACCACAATATCGTCGATGTAAACTTCGATGTTTCTCCCGATCTGTTCTCCAAGGCAGGCTTGCATGCACCGTTGATAGGTTGCCTCTGCATTCTTTAACCCGAATGTCATGCCGTTGTAACAAAAAACGCCGTGTGGGGTGATGAATGCGGTTAATTCCTGATCCTCCTTTTTGAGCTAGATCTGGTTATACCCGGAGTATGCGTCCAAGAAGGAGAGGCGATCGCATCCAGCTGTGGAGTCGACTATCTGGTCTATACGAGGCAGCGGGAAGTGGTCCTTCGGGCAATGCTTATTAAGGCTGGTGTAGTCGATGCACATGTGGAGAGCGGTCGTGTCTTTTTTCGGCACCATAACGGGGTTGGCCACCCACTCAGATTCCTTGAGCTCTCGAATGAATCCTGCTTTGCGGAGTCGACTAACTTCTTCACCAATTGCTCTTCTCTTCGGTTCGGAAAATCGGCGCATCGATTGCTGCACTGGTTTAGCCGTCGGGTCAACATTGAGGGCGTGCTCAGCGAGTTCCCTGGGGATACCTGGCATGTCGGATGGTTCCCATGCAAATATCTCCCAGCGCTCACGGAGGAACTCGATGAGCGCGCCTCCCTATGCGTCAGTAAGTTCTGCCGACGTATTGACTGTCTTCTTTGGGTCAGTGGGATGCACCTGCAACTTCTTTGTCTCCTTTGCAGCGTCGAATTCGTCGGCCCTTACGTTTCGATTGTCGGCTGGTGGCTGTGCATGATCCGTGACGGCGTCGACAACGTTGAGCTCTTCCTTTGCTCCGAACCTTGAGGCAATTTTCTGGAATTCTCTATCGCAATTGTCTGAACGGGTGAAGCTTCCATGAATGGTTATCGGAGTCCCATTGTTGCCAGGCATTTTCACCTTCAAATACGCGTAATGAGGTATGGCCATAAATTTGGCAAAGGCGGGCCTGCCGAGGATGATATGGTACTGAGATTCCCAGTGGACTACTTCAAACTCGATTTTCTCCTTCCTGAAATTGCTGGGTGTGCCAAAAACTACATCCAATGATGTTTTTCCTAGGGAGTAAGCGGGCCAAGTCGGTATGATGCCATGGAATCCTGCATCGGACTATCTCAGCATGTCGACTGTTAAACCCATTGCCTTCATCGTGTTAGCGAATAACAAGTTCAAGCCACTTCCTCCGTCCATGAATACTTTGCTCATATTATACCCCCCGATCTGCGCCTCAAGGACAAGGGCTGCATGACCTGGTCTAGGGACGGCCTTTGGATGGTCTGTCCTGTCGAAGGAGATGCTTTGCTCCGACCAGTCGATGAATTCAGGTGTATCAACCATAGAAACTTCCGCATACTTTGCTTCTCGTGAGAATTTCTTGTTTTCCCTTTTCGAAAAGCTAGTTTTATGAATCATGTTGACCTGCCCACATGGCTCTGGGAACGTTTCGGCTGGTACATACTTTTCCATTGGATCGTATGGCTCTGGTACATACGGTTCTGGCGGATAGCTGTAAGACCTTGCCCTTTTCTCCATTACGTGGACTCTTGACATGGCTTCGGTTCTAAGATCATCACAGAACTGTCGAATCTCCAGGAAGTGTCGACAGTTCCTTAGCAGATGACTGGATTTCTCTCGACCGTCCTTTGGATCAATGTAAGAGTGGAGGTAGCACGGTGCCTCGAGTTGCTCCGTAGCCGATAGATACGACGAACGGGTGCGACCATGGATCGGTTGCATGTCCTGCTGTCCTCGCTCGGACTGGCGAGGATGGGTCGTTGTGCGTTCTCCCTCCTTACGGTGCGAGTCCCTTCGTCTCTTCCTTCGTCCCGTTGTGAGGTCGAAACTTCCTCGGCTGCCTCCTTGCGCGTTTCTGGGCGGGATTTCCAAGGTTGCTGTAGGAACGTCATCTATCGAGACTGAGGTCCTCGAGTCAGATGTACTTGTCCTAGGGAGGCGAAGAAAGCCTCCGGAGTCGATGATGAAGTGAACGCCTCCGAAAGTTGCGGTCATGCCGTCGCACGATTCTGCAGGGATCGAGCGCGGCGGCTCGAGATGTGGTACGAACTCAAAGGATCCGCAGCGGATCGGGTCTTTTGGATCTGATGGCGTTGGTGACTCAAGTACGAACGCCGCAGACGTGACTGGTATCGCCGATGACCTGCCTTGTGCCGACAGGGTTCCCACAGACGGCGCCAATTGTCGAGGGTGCTCCTCGGCAATGCCCTCCGATAGGGGCTTAGGGTTGATGGAATCCACGCAAGCCGACACGAGACATCGGTTCACGGACAAGCGGGGAGAGCGATTTACCCAGTGTTCGGGGCCCTCGATGAGGTAAAACCCTTACGTCCTGCCTGTCTGTTCTTGATTATGATGATAATAGGTTACAATGGGGTGCCGAATAGTTCGGCTGAGATCTCGTCGAGATGGCTAAGCGCTATGGTGACCTAGCTCTAAGTTTGTGGTGGCTAAGATTGGTAAGATTGATTGTCCTCCTCGGCAGCCCCTCTCCTGGCCTTTATATAGGAGGCCAGGTCTCAAGAGGTCTAACCGAGTACGACTAGGTTTACAGTAGTTTTAAATCTAATCTTTCCTTGTTCGGCCGCTTCTTTGTCTTGCTTGTCAAGGAATCTTCAGGTGCACCGCCCGGATGGGCCGCCTTGCCTCCAAGTGCCTTCATGGGCCTCCAACTAGGAAATACAGGATAGGGCAACATCGGTTACCCGAAGGGTAATGCCCACGTCAGACGGCGACGCGCTGCCTCTACTGAGGTGGAATGACCTTCTGGCTTCTTGTCTTCGCGATGGTGAACTCGGAGTCCAGACCGAGGCACTTGGTCGGAGCGACGTCGAGGTACTTTTCCTTCACATGGAGGATCCACCTCTTCACCCTCTCAGCACGATGGGTGAAGGTCACGCACAAGGTCATGTCTTCCTCGTCGAAATTGTATACCCTGGAGGGTGGTACGAAATCCGCCATTAGGGCAGCGGCTTCGTGTTCTTGGATTTTGGTGGGCGAAGGCAAAATTTGGAGAGATGATCGAGATTGGGGGATAGGCTAAAAGATTGATCAAATGTGAAAACGATTACATTTGAATCAACATCAGAATTAAAGATCAATTTCGACTGGCGCCTATCCTCAACAGTTAACCTGTAATACGTTTCCAACACACGACGTGGTTTAAGCGGATCCAATCGCAGACGACTAACATACACCGAAGCGTAGACCAGAGTCACACATGATGGTATAGAAATATATCGTGTGCCAACTAAGACGTCGCATACGATTCTAGATTACCTATCGTGTGCCACTAGCTTTGCTATATCAAAATTTATTAACATGGTAGTCTGATACTTCATTGGAACAAAGCAAACGATTAACTAAAAAGTTTCAGTATCCCGTAAGGATTTGGAAAAGAATAATTTGACCTCGAAAGTTTTGCACACATTCGAGGCCTACTGGGTTCACCTTAACGGCTTCCAGGAGGTTGTCTCCCACTCGTGGCAGGCCCACTTTTCGGCGCAGGATGCTGTGGGCTGCCTTGAAGAGAAGCTCACACCGGTGGCAAAAGCCCTTCGTCTTTGGCACAAGCACTTCATTGGCGACACCAAGTTCCAACTGCTTATGGCGTAGGACACGGTTATGCTCCTTGACGCTGCGCAGGAGTCTAGGCAACTCCAACCTGACGAGCTTGAGTTACGTAAGGCCCTTAAGTCACGCATCCTTGGCCTAGTGGTCATTGAGTGGATTCGGCTGCGGCAGCAGGCGAGAGTGAATTGGCTGAAAGTTGGCGACGCCAACTCGCGGTTCTTCCATCTCAAAGCCAATGCTAGGCGTCGGAAGAACTTCATCCTCTCGCTCTCTAGTAGCCATGGGATTGCGACGGAGCATGCTCACAAGGCGGATGTTATCAAAGAGTTCTTTGGAGCTCTCCTTGGGACGCCGGCAACCTCGGGATCTGTCTTCGATTGGGATGCACTTGGGCTACCCTCGGTTGATCTCTCTGAGCTTGACGCCCCCTTCTCAGCTAACGAGATCCTTGCTGCCATCACGGATCTGCCTGCAGACCGTGCGCCCGGGCCCGATGGTTTCATTGGAGCCTTCTTCAAGGCAGTGGCGCCCATCATCATCAAGGATCTAGTCCTTGCCTTCCGGCAGATTTTCATGCTGAGTCGGACGATTCTATACAGGCTGAATGAGGCGCACATTGTGCTGATCCCCAAATGTGATGGCGCTGCTGCCCTTGGCGATTTCCGGCCGATCAGCCTCCTTCATAGATTCGCCAAGCTTTTCATGAAGGTGCTGGCTACAAGGCTTGCTGACGCATCGACACCCTTGTCTCGACGGTGCAGAGTGCTTTCATCCGCGGTCGCTCCATACAGGACAATTTCCTGCTAGTCCAAGGGCTTGTGCGATGCCTCCATCGGACAAAGTGTCCGGCTCTGATGGTCAAGCTCGACATCGCCAAGGCTTTTGATAGCGTCTCCTGGACTTATCTGCCGGACATGCTGCGGGCTAGGGGCTTCAGTTAGCGATGGTGTGACTGGATCGCCCTTCTGCTCTCCACTGCCTCCTCCCGTGTCATCCTCAACGGCAATGTGGGTGACCGAATCCGCCATCGCCGCGGTCTGCGACAGGGCGACCCGCTGTCCCCTTCCTCTTCATCCTGGCGATGGAGCCGCTGCACCGCATTCTTTCCCTCGCGGCTGAAGATGGAGTGCTGTCACGGCTACGCGGCTGTGCCAATGACATCAGGACCCCCTCTACACGGACGACGTTATCTTCTTCATCAACCCGGTTAAGGCGGAGCTTGAGGCGGTCCGTGGCGTCCTCTCTCGTTTTTGTGAGGTCACTAGCCTGCATGTCAACTTTGCCAAGACCGTAGTTATCCATATCAGATGCGAAGGCCTCGACATCGCCGACATTGTCTCACCGCTTGGGGCGAGGATTGCTGCCCTCCCTTGCAAGTTTCTTGGGGCTGCCCCTCAGCCTTCGCAAGCTTCGCAAGGTTGACTTTCGGCAGCTGGACGACTCGTGCTTCTCAACACCCTCCTCTCCGCGATGTCCACCTACTGGATCTCTATCCATTTGCTTCCGGCTTGGGTGCGTAAGGAGATTGACCGCCTACACCGGGCCTGGCTCTGGCGTGATGACGTCACTTGCCATGACGGTCATTGCAAGGTGGCCTGGAGTCGTATCTGTCGGCCTCGCGACCTTGGCGGCCTGGAAGTTGTTGACCTCGACCGCTTCGGGACTGCCCTTCGCCTTAAGTGGCTCTGGCGTGAGCATGTGGCATCGGACAGACCATGGGTTGGCATGCTTGTGCCGTGCTCTCCAGCTGAGAGAGAGAGATCTTTACCGCGGCTACGTCAGTTACTCTTGGAGACGGCCTAACGGATCGATTATGGTTTGACAGCTGGATGGATGGCCATGCCCCCTTCGCCCTCATGCCACAGCTATTCGCTGCTTCGCGCCGCAAGCAACGCACCGTGCACGAGGCGCTTCTGGATCGCCGATGGGTGCAGGATCTCCGTGGCAGAGTGTCAGCGGAGCTGCTGCCGGACTTTCACCATCTCTAGCTGGCGGCGGATCATGTTCACCTCACGCCTGGGGTGCCTGTAGCACCCTACCTTTTAATAAAGGCAAGATACCTGTGTATAGTGCTATTCCCGGGATTACTGATAGCACACACATTTCAAAATATAGTAATCATTGCAATAGTATCAAATTACTACATCTATGATTCGGAGGGTAAAGTAAAACCTTACAATTTGCATAGTCACATGGACTAGCTCAGTACAACATCCAGAACAAACACAGCGGAAATGTAAATCATCAATGAGCCTTCATCATCTTCATGTGCCACAGGCAGTCATGTTGGAATGTAGACTCGAGATCCTACCACGTACTTCTCCTCAGAAAATCCTGCACGTTTGAATATGCAGCCCCACGAATGGAGGTCGAGTACAATGATGTACCGGCAAATGACACTTATATGGTGGCGGCTTTTAGGCATGACTATCTACATGATATTTGGCTAGTGGAGTTTAGGCACAATTTGCATAAAGCCAATTTTATCCTATGTTTTTTCAAAACAAAACATTTTGTAACCCTTGAAAAAGATTTTTACAAAAAGGGGCACTAAGTCGAGATGACTCCCAGGTCACCACCACATACCATGGTTTTCACTGCCAGGTATGTAGCCCTAGGGCCACTCAACTAGGATAAACCTCAGGTCACCACCACATACCATGGTTTTCACTGCCAGGTATGTAGCCCTGGGTAAATCCAGTCCTGAGATTGTTTCTAAACAAATTTTTAATCATTCAGAAAAGGTGATGAGATCCTTCCGTACATTCCTTGCCTAGAAGCTCAAATTGTCCATAACCGGGGACACGGCTAAGATCTTAGGTTTAACTCTCGAGAGGTTGCGCTCTTTACCCACAATTCACAACCAAGCCTTTTTGCCAAAATTCTTCATCTTCATTAAGGCCAGGACGAGGTCACTACGAAGCTTTTCCTTAGTAGCCCCTCCACCTACCGGATCCGCCCGTACCCAAAATTCCACCCTCTGGCGGTACCCTAGGCAAGGTTTCCCACTAAGTACTTAGCCAAGACAGAGCCCATATTGTATTGTGGTTGCACTGGAAGCTATCTAAAACATGGACGACATAATAATCTCTTTAATCCTGGGTGGCCAACCACAAGTGTACTCACCCCCCAGGTCACCACCACATACCATGGTTTTCACTGCCAGGTATGTAGCCCCAGGTAGCCACTCAACATAATCCAAAGCCACACCAATTCCACCCAGGTGTTTCATTGAGGTTGTTACTTTTAATTCTCAATACTCACAATCCAATATAATCAAAACAGCAGTGGCATTTTGTTATTGCTAGGCATACTAAGAATCTTAGCAAGGGTTCATGGATGGCTACACACTACTAGGATTTAATAGGCATAGCATAATTTTCGAAAACAAAATACTACCATGCATACTAGTTTGAAAACACTAATGCATAATAAAAGTAAGTAGGAATTGAGCGTCACTTGCCTTTTTGGTAGTCGAAGCGCGTTCACTTCTCTTAATCAAAATACGTGCCTCTCCGTATGAACTATAATATAAAATATAGCACAACATCAACACACCATTCAACAACAACAACAAAATCAAACAAGACAACAATCGGAAATCGCTCTATGGTACTAAGGTGTGGCATGAGGTTTGGCTTGCAAGACATGGTTGTGAGAGTTTGGACGGAAAGTCACATGATTAGAAAGAACTGGATCATCTAAGATATAATTGAAGAATCTATATGCTTTACAAGAAGCGTGAAAATCATTTGGAATGGCTCATGTGAATTGAATCACATAAGTGACAAATAGTGCAATAACAATACTATTGAATAAGTGTGACAACAATTACTCAAAATAGTATGAACTACACATAGGCTTGGGTATGGACTTGTGATATATTGCATTACTCAATCAACTCATTTGTAAATTGAATAGTTCAATATAAGCCAATAAGATTAAATGGGCATAAGGTTGAATATGTATGAACGGTATTGCAGATGTGGGTCAAAGATGCTAATGGATATCAAGGGTTCAAAACATTTGCTATGTGGTATAGTGACTCAACATAACACTTGCACAAGGGAAAATCCATAGCTAAGATTGGTCACCATTTACTCAAATAGCTCAATTGTTATTTGAATAAGGTGAACTAGACAACTAAGAGTAGGATATGCATTATCTATGTACATGATAAAGAATTATAACTGATCATGAAAGATGGGTATGATCATAAGGATTAATTTGGCTAAGGGAACTATGTTGAATCCAGTCATAGGACTGCACTTTTCGCGAAAAGTCATTAGAAGAAGTTTTCCGGATGGAAGACTTTTCTACACGGAAGTTGTAGAGAATTACATTACAAACGTATCGCCAAAAGAATCTCTCGGAAAAAGTTTATAGAACTTGTTTCATAGACGATGTTGCGGAACAAAGGGGTACCGCGGAAATAAAGTGAGCAAAACTGCCACGCAAAATGTCTAAGCTGATCTACGGGATTTGCTGATTCTAACGGTACAAGGTTTGTCGAAATCCGACGGATAGAACTTAAGATATGAATTTTGCAAAACTAGACCTAAGTGGTTACAGTTCTAATGGTGTACGAAAAGTTGTCCGAACAAGTTGCTCGGATGGAAAAACTTCCTACATAAAAATTGTAGTTGATATAAATAGAAACTTAACAGAAGAATCACTATTCTAAACGGAGGTCTAGATCTAAGGAAATAAAATTGCGAAGTTACATACGAGATTCTACGTAAAAATAGCGGAAATAGAATTATTACCGAGCAAGAGATTCGTCGCGGCGTTTGCCAAGTAGAGTTGCGGATGTTGCGTCGCAAAAGCAGCAGCTTGTACGCATTTCCGTCGGCTAGCAGCAACGTGAGGGAGAGAGAGGCGCGCTGGCGCTGGGTGTACGTTTTGGGACTCCCTGGGCTCTCTTTATATAGGCTGGGGCTGGGGAAATTTTCCTTCGGATGGCGATGTGGGACTAAAAATAAAAGAAAAAAGGGGCGGCGCGTGCGGGAGCTGGGGTTCGGCAGGGGGCGTCCTGGGAAGGCTGGGCTGCTGGGGGCGTCCGGTTGGGCCACATCGGCCAGGTGGGCCGCAGCGTAGGAGGCTGGGGACGCGCTGGGCCGCGGGGCTGGCTGGGCCGAGGCCGGGGCGGTTGAGCGGGCTGGGCCGTTCGGCCTGGCCGCGTCTTCTACATTTTTTTCAGAAATTGAAAATACATATTTGGAGGCTCAAAAATAATCAGAAAAATATAAATAAGATACCGTTGGATTCGTTATGAAAACTACTTTAATGTGAAATCAAATTTGGAATAAAAATATAAAGTTTATAAAACTAAAATTTGACAAACATGTCTATGTGGCTATAGTGCCCTTTTAATGTTTTCTCAAATATTTATAAGTTTTCAAAATCTCCGAACAAAATAGAGTATTATTAGAAAATCTTTTAAAAAACAAGGTTTATGAAAACTATATATTTTTGCAAAAACCTTTTTAATATCCCTTTGTGAAAATAAAATAATCATTATATACATTTGTTATATATGTTTGATTTTGAAAATACTTTAAAACCAAAAGTCTTTGAAAACACTATTTTGGAACTTAATTTGTAAATAACTTAAAAAGTTTTAATTCTTTGTGAAATTTCAATCAAATTCAAACAATCAAGCATTAAATTCATTTTTATTTTACATTCCAAAATTTAGAAAATTTCGGGATGTGACAGACTACCACCCTTAAAAGGAATCTCGTCCTCGAGATTCGAGAAGGCTAGAAATAAAAGGTTTTGGGTTCAGGTTTTCTAGAAGGTTCATACTCACTATTGCTTTTCTTTCGAACATCTCCGAGGAGATTTCGAAAGTTAACCTTGGGCTTTGAAAACGTTACACTAAACCATATGTGGTTATACCATCAATTGTATCCAATCTTATGACGGTACTCATCCCATCGGTATTATCCTAGGTATACTCATGGGGAACTCCTTGTGATACCATCTCATGTGGCATCTGTTGTAAATCCATAATCCAAGGGTATGGCTTCTACCACCCTTAAAGGAAACTTGTGTAGGTAGTCTTATGTCTTGGGTTTAGACTTATTCGTCGACATCTCTTTTGTAGGTATGTCTCTCTAGATTCGCAAAGTCAATATTACGAAAGCGAATGATAAGAGTAGTAGGAATGGTGATCAATCCATCCTACACCCAAATCATTACTTCGTATTTGATTTATTGAATCTCGTATTCTAACTCTTGGTCAACCTCACAATTTTGATAAAAAAAAATTCATGGAGAATTGAATCAATGTTTCAATCCCCATTATTTAATTGTTTTGAAAACACTCTATCGATCCCTAGCTAGGGTTTTGCGTATCTCACGCTCTATGCTTCTTCATTGATAGGAAACAATCTAGGTTGGTTTCACTACTGTTGTCTTCATGGCGAGTAGTCAAGAAAACATTCTCTAGGTTGGGTGTAGATGAGAATAGATAGAAAGATTCTAAAGAAGATTCCTACCCAACACCGCAGATCATAGCAATTCAGCAACCAACAATAATCATCTAACAAGCATCAAGCAACATGGTTAAACACAAACAAACTAGCATGGTCATACCTCAATTTGGTATGATCAATACTTTGCTACTTTATCGTTGGTTCGCTAAAAGAGAACTAATGGTGGTCTAGTCTATTTTTATATTGGATGCCTCAAGTTTCTATTGTACTTCTGGTATATCTTCGTGTGTTGTGCAGTCTGCATCGAAGTCTCCTTCAAGTTCTTCATTGGTCTTCCATGAAGCACTTCTTGCGGAGTCAAAGAATATCATATGAAGCATTAGTCCCTTACTTCGGGTACAAGGTCATCCTCTGTACTTCCTTGATGGTTTCATATGGTAGGTATCTAAGGCAAGAGGAAAACATTTTTTTGAACATGGGGTAGATGAGAGTACTAGAATTTTGCAAAGCACACATTTTTTTGATTGAAATAGGATTAGACAAATTTTTCATCCTAGGGTCTTCCAATTTCTAATCCAAACCTAGGGTCTCGATCCTACAGGCAACACTATGCTCTGATACCATTCTGTAGCACCCTACCTTTTAATAAAGGCAAGATACCTGTGTATAGTGCTATTCCCGGGATTACTGATAGCACACACATTTCAAAATATAGTAATCATTGCAATAGTATCAAATTACTACATCTATGATTCGGAGGGTAAAGTAAAACCTTACAATTTGCATAGTCACATGGACTAGCTCGATACAACATCCAGAACAAACACAGCGGAAATGTAAATCATCAATGAGCCTTCATCATCTTCATGTGCCACAGGCAGTCATGTTGGAATGTAGACTCGAGATCCTACCACGTACTTCTCCTCAGAAAATCCTGCACGTTTGAATATGCAGCCCCACGAATGGAGGTCAGTACAATGATGTACTGGCAAATGACACTTATATGGTGGCAGTTTTTAGGCATGACTATCTACATGATATTTGGCTAGTGGAGTTTAGGCACAATTTGCATAAAGCCAATTTTATCCTATGTTTTTTCAAAACAAAACATTTTGTAACCCTTGAAAAAGATTTTTACAAAAAGGGGCACTAAGTCGAGATGACTCCCAGGTCACCACCACATACCATGGTTTTCACTGCCAGGTATGTAGCCCTAGGGCCACTCAACTAGGATAAACCTCAGGTCACCACCACATACCATGGTTTTCACTACCAGGTATGTAGCCCTGGGTAAATCCAGTCCTGAGATTGTTTCTAAACAAATTTTTAATCATTCAGAAAAGGTGATGAGATCCTTCCGTACATTCCTTGCCTAGAAGCTCAAATTGTCCATAACCGGGGACACGGCTAAGATCTTAGGTTTAACTCTCGAGAGGTTGCGCTCTTTACCCACAATTCACAGCCAAGCCTTTTTGCCAAAATTCTTCATCTTCATTAAGGCCAGGACGAGGTCACTACAAAGCTTTTCCTTAGTAGCCCCTCCACCTACCGGATCCGCCCGTACCCAAAATTCCACCCTCTGGCGGTACCCTAGGCAAGGTTTCCCACTAAGTACTTAGCCAAGACAGAGCCCATATTGTATTGTGGTTGCACTGGAAGCTATCTAAAACATGGACGACATAATAATCTCTTTAATCCTGGGTGGCCAACCACAAGTGTACTCACCCCCCAGGTCACCACCACATACCATGGTTTTCACTGCCAGGTATGTAGCCCCAGGTAGCCACTCAACATAATCCAAAGCCACACCAATTCCACCCAGGTGTTTCATTGAGGTCACAATCCAATATAATCAAAACAGCAGTGGCATTTTGTTATTGCTAGGCATACTAAGAATCCTAGCAAGGGTTCATGGATGGCTACACACTACTAGGATTTAATAGGCATAGCATAATTTTCGAAAACAAAATCCTACCATGCATACTAGTTTGAAAACACTAATGCATAATAAAAGTAAGTAGGAATTGAGCGTCACTTGCCTTTTTGGTAGTCGAAGCGCGTTCACTTCTCTTAATCAAAATACGTGCCTCTCCGTACGAACTATAATATAAAATATAGCACAACATCAACACACCATTCAACAACAACAAAAAAATCAAACAAGACAACAATCGGAAATCGCTCTATGGTACTAAGGTGTGGCATGAGGTTTGGCTTGCAAGACATGGTTGTGAGAGTTTGGACGGAAAGTCACATGATTAGAAAGAACTGGATCATCTAAGATATAATTGAAGAATCTATATGCTTTACAAGAAGCGTGAAAATCATTTGGAATGGCTCATGTGAATTGAATCACATAAGTGACAAATAGTGCAATAACAATACTATTGAATAAGTGTGACAACAATTACTCAAAATAGTATGAACTACACATAGGCTTGGGTATGGACTTGTGATATATTGCATTACTCAATCAACTCATTTGTAAATTGAATAGTTCAATATAAGCCAATAAGATTAAATGGGCATAAGGTTGAATATGTATGAACGGTATTGCAGATGTGGGTCAAAGATGCTAATGGATATCAAGGGTTCAAAACATTTTCTATGTGGTATAGTGACTCAACATAACACTTGCACAAGGGAAAATCCATAGCTAAGATTGGTCACCATTTACTCAAATAGCTCAATTGTTATTTGAATAAGGTGAACTAGACAACTAAGAGTAGGATATGCATTATCTATGTACATGATAAAGAATTATAACTGATCATGAAAGATGGGTATGATCATAAGGATTAATTTGGCTAAGGGAACTATGTTGAATCCAGTCATAGGACTGCACTTTTCGCGAAAAGTCATTAGAAGAAGTTTTCCGGATGGAAGACTTTTCTACACGGAAGTTGTAGAGAATTACATTACAAACGTATCGCCAAAAGAATCTCTCGGAAAAAGTTTATAGAACTTGTTTCATAGACGATGTTGCAGAACAAAGGGGTACCGCGGAAATAAAGTGAGCAAAACTGCCACGCAAAATGTCTAAGCTGATCTACGGGATTTGCTGATTCTAACGGTACAAGGTTTGTCGAAATCCGACGGATAGAACTTAAGATATGAATTTTGCAAAACTAGACCTAAGTGGTTACAGTTCTAATGGTGTACGAAAAGTTGTCCGAACAAGTTGCTCGGATGGAAAAACTTCCTACATAAAAATTGTAGTTGATATAAATAGAAACTTAACAGAAGAACCACTATTCTAAACGGAGGTCTAGATCTAAGGAATAAAATTGCGAAGTTACGTACGAGAGTCTACGTAAAAATAGCGGAAATAGAATTATTACCGAGCAAGAGATTTCGTCGCGGCGTTTGCCAAGTAGAGTTGCGGATGTTGCGTCGCAAAAGCAGCAGCTTGTACGCCTTTCCGTCGGCTAGCAGCAACGTGAGGGAGAGAGAGGCGCGCTGGCGCTGGGTGTACGTTTTGGGACTCCCTGGGCTCTCTTTATATAGGCTGGGGCTGGGGAAATTTTCCTTCGGATGGCGATGTGGGACTAAAAATCTCTACTATATAAAAAGGAGGAACTGGTTCTGTTTCCTCCGGCCGAAGGTTTCGTCCAACATATTTTCAATATGACCTTTTTACCCTCCCACCAAATCGCATAATACGCACAGATTGCCCCGATCTCTGTTACCTCCTGTTCCGTTTTTTTTCCAATCCCGCACTACCTAGACTTTCGGTGCCCATCCAATTGGGCTTGGTAGGGCACGGCCCACTCCACCAAGCTTGGACACACGCGCTCTCACATGTGACGCGCACGCAGCCGTCGCCCATCTCCATGTCTCCCCGCTGCGCCGCCGCCCCTACCGCCGCGTCTCCGCACCAGCTGCCATTCGCGCACGCCCCAAGCCTCCATCCTCTGGCTTCACCGACGGCTCGACGCTGCTCAGATAGGAGACCACGACCCGTGTCGCGCGCTCGCCAATCTCGCCACGATCGGCGATCTGATGCGGTCTAAGGCCATCTGATGTGCCAACGGGAGGGAGTTCGTGGATAGGATCGACGGATCTGACCGCCATCCCTAGCTTCCTCCGCCCCGACAAGCCTATACGGTGCTGCTATGGCTTCTTGGTCGTCGTCACCGGATGCACTTACGGGATTGGCCACGCCATCGCCCCGGTGGTGCTCGAGGACAGGCAGCTCCCCAGGAGGATATTGCGGGCTTCTGGAGACTATCTAGGACCGGATGAGGTCGTGCCTTCATTCAAGTTGCTGCAAATAACAGCGGGAAGGTTAGGTTGCTGGAGGACGACACACTAGCCGGTTCAGAGGAGTGCACTCAGGGTGTATGATCTATGCCTCACAAGGAAGTTTCTGCACAAGAGGGAGATTCCTAACGCACCTCTTTCAAGTGGAGCTAGAGCAGTTAATTTTTTTTTTCTTCTGAAGAAATATCCTGTTGGAATCATACGATGGCTACATTGTTGACAGATTGTAATACATTAATCTGATGATTTGCATTCACCTTAAACTTCCTTGCCTGCTTTAGGTATCTACAGACTAGATGAAGTAAGGTTCTACTATGGATGTTTCATAAATAATATGCATACAGAAGCTAAACATCGGATCAACTTCACCACGAGGGCAAGAGGTTGGATGTTGCTTTAACTTATTCATATTGTTCACCTTTCAAATCAACTTCTGGGTTGATGTATTCTAACTGTTTTTTGCAATAAATAGTAGGCAAACCTGGATAAAAAAAATTGTTCAAACCATTAGATATGTTACTATCAGTAATCATTAGATTTCTGTTGGGGCTTGAGGTGTAAGCAAAGGAACTCCTATCCTTTATCAACTTACACAAATTCATGTCCGTGTATTTCTGTAGAGGTTGGAGTTAAGCTAGGAAGTTTTTATTCCTTTTTATCTGATGTGAAGTTGATGTATGTTGATTTCTTCTAGGGAGGGGGTGATGGAAGAAAGAACAGTAACAAGATGTTTTAGGTGATGTGCAGTCGTATAGTTTTGTAACAAGAGAACAGTAACACAGTAGGACAATAGGTTATGGTTTCAAGGTTACAAAATGTATTGGCGAAGAATCGTAGGATTTCTTTGACTACAAACAGGATAGTGCTTACATTGGTTAGAATTCCTTCTACTATTAGAAACCTGGACATGGCCAGTATAATACCGGTAAGATATCAGTATTCACTCGTATGACGGCAATTGGTGAAAAAACACCATATGTGGTAAGATATCAATATTCAGTCATATTCACTCGTATGATGGCAATATTCACTTGTCGCCGCCTCCTTGCGGCACTGTGGCTGCTATAAGGATGACCCTCTAAACGCATCTGCGTGCCCCCCGTGCCTCCACACCTGCTGCTCCAGTCCTGGTGATCAGGAATAGGTTGTCTCGTATTACGCTTCCTTGCGCTTCCTCTCGCCCAGGTTAACCGCCACCGCCCGTTCCATTGAAGCCTCTGACGCTGTGGACGGCGCCACATGAGGCTGGATCGGCCTCCACCGCTGACACCAGATCTGACGCAGTCCGAGGACCAAGCGAACAACGACCATACTCGTGGCTTCCTCTGGGGACTGGAGGTGGAACCGCCGGTAGGCTGACGCGTCTGCAGCATGGCCATCGAGGGGCTCCCGACCACAGCGCAGTGATGTCGACGTGTTTCTAGCAAAACACCCAACGAACCGTTGCCCTATCGTGTGCTGCCAGTAAACTGGTATGTCACCTAAACAGTGAGCTATTTTTTTCTCTGGTTGCTTGGATAGTGGTATCAAATTAAGCGCAACAACTACCTTAAATGTCTTGAATAAATTTATATCTAGCACGATCTGATGATCGTAATACATCTGATTGCAGTTGTGTTCAGGGTGGAAGAATATGGTGATGATAAGATGGAGAGAGAGCCTGTGAAAGTACTGCTACGCTTAAGCTTAGTATTGAAGAGTTGGAAATTCTTATTGAATCTTACTGTGTGCAGATGGCATGATGAAAACTTATTTTGTGTACGTTCCATCTCCTATTATTTATTACTTGTGATTGGCCTAAATGGGAGTCTTGAAAACTTGAGTTTTCATGATAAAATGTGTGCTACTATCAGGTTCATGTTGGATTTTGTCTATGGTTTATCAGCAGGACACTGCCATTTTCTACAGTTCAATTTCACCGTAATCAGAGCACGAGTCCTTCTTTAGCTGTGTAACTAAAAGGCCAAATGTATGCAATATTTTTATAGGTTATTGCAGTAGCAGTTCATTGGCCTGGGGCCAAGCACGGTGTGTGACCACTCTGCCGATGGCGGCGGCATGGACTGAGTAATTCAACAACCATCTGTTCGTGCAAGCTGAATTAACGTTCTCTCCTTTTTTTGATGTTGGTAGTCAACCATAGTTGGTACAGTTGTGTAGGCAAAAAGGTCTTTGGATTGATTGTCTAATGGGCTCACCTTATATTCCTCTTTACACAGATAGACAGATTGCAACTTTGTTTAACACTTTCTTTCACCACTTCATATATTTGCGATTATTCATCAGTTTGAATGCAAATCAGCGTAATAGAAGATTTGAATGCAAATCAGCTTAATAGAAAGCAGTATGCTAGCTCTGTGTGCAATAAGTGAAACTTTTCCTTTTGTTTCCAAAATTAGAGGTGTAGTTTTGTGACTATAGTGTGACGGAATCATGGAACACATGATTTTCTACTTATTTTGTTGTAAGGTCCCTATGTCTATTTTGAGCATTGCATGTGTTGAGCAAGTTTTTTCTATCCTCTCGTGAAGCTCCCAAATTATGAATTTACAGGATATTGGTTTTGATCACTAGGAAGGCTTAAGCTGGCCCATCTTTGATTTTATAGATTGGAAAGAAATAACCAGATGTACTCACTGGAATGGCTTCACATGGCGGTAATAAGATTTTTTTTGGATAATTAGCCTACATTAATTCTTATCCATGGTACATTTTCACATTTATATATGGCTATATTGCAATGCAACACTCCAATCCACTTTGAAATTTCAAAATGCGGCAGCACATTTTCTTTGTCCATCAAAATGCTATCAGTAAAGCACATAGTATAGCTCGTTCTTCCTTTGTGGGTATGAAATACATGGCACTTGCATTTGTATTGTCAAATTAATTGGTGCACAACAAAGTTAATTTTATGATTATAATTAAGCCAATATAATTCTCTGTTTCTGTGATACATAGATGGTTACAGAATAAATTGTCAACATGTCATGAGAAATGAGCTACTGGAGGATAGGAAATGAACCATAGAATTCTACTACTGATCTAACACTGCATTGTGTTCTGAATTTTTTTCAGACATACAGATGTTGGACTGGGCATGTAATTGTCTTGATTAGCATGTACTTCGAAACCAAAATTTAGGGATGGAAGGTATGTTCTATTAACTTTCTGTCTACTTACGTTTGCTAAATTTTTCGTTCATGTCTTTGATCTAGATTTATCTATTAGATTTTGAGAGCATAAGAAATGCGCACAAAGCTAGGAGTTCACTGATTATGTGCCATAGTAGTGTTCCATCGTCGTTTCAGTTAACCAGATTGTGTTGGTTGTCCTACTTTGGATTCTTGTTAGTCCTAACTCATCACACTGCTCCCGATTCTTTGGTCTTCTATACGCCTATACAACAAATCAGATGGCATGTCTTAGACTGTAGGTAATGTTGGAACTCGGAAGTGATCAAATCGGATGCTTTGTCGCTTTCTGTTGTAGGAGTGTAATATACATCGGTGCTGATTCTGCAGGCCTTCCTTCAGTCTGGTTTTGTTCTGCTAGCTACAAAGTGCATTTTGCTAGTACGAAGCTTACCTTACATACATATCACACCGCACATAATGAGGACTTCTTTGAAGACATCGTGTTATGAACCATCATACTTCTTCATTTAAAAGCATAACCAAATCGGGAAACACATCAGATTGCATAATGGATTGTATGATTAATAGGAAGCAATAATACATGTAATCAGAAAATTGTTATCTGAGCTTAGTTGAAATATCTGACTTGTGAGGTGTTTGTTTAGGCAATTTTAATTCAAGCTTATGATGGTAGGCTGCTATGCTTTTCTTAACTTCTAACATTGACATCTTCAAGTTATTTTACTACAAAGTGAAGGGGAAAAAAGGCTTGTCACACAAATATGAGAAATAATCAGTGCTATCTTGTATAACATGTGTAGCTAATCACAGTACTTGCGCATCAATAACTACTGCAGTTGGTGTGAAAAAATGTTATCAATGTGAAATGCATGGCATGAAAGTTAAGGATTGCAAGAAAATCCTATTTTGTGTTTAATGTGGCAAAGAGACTCGCCAGCCTAGAACAGCTCATCTGTGAGCACCTCTATTTCCCTTTTGCTTTTACTATGACAAGTGGAAAGTGAGTATCTTCTTGTGCTAAATATATTTTATTGTGCCCTCTGTTATCATTATTCTGGGATTTGGATTGTTTGCTATTTGACGTGCCTGGTGATTGCATGATCAAGAAGAGTTCAAGACATGCTTGACTGACTGAGTGTTTATATTCTTGACGATTTAATATATGATTTTCCTGGAGTGTCTTTGGCATGTTCATTCCAGGATTATTCTTAGAGAAGTTTATCCTTTTGCAGGCGGCAAGTGTAAATGTTTTCTTCGAGCTTCATTTGAAAGTTTTGTATGGTATGATTGTTTACTGTATATACTGTTAAGTGCCCTGTATAGAATGCTAAAATACTTCAAGAGATTGTTCTTTCACGACATGTAAAATTGTCCATTTCTTTGTTGCAACTGTTTTTGTGTTTTCATTCTTGGTGCAAAACTAAAATTAGCAGTTCAGTATTTGGTGGGTTACAACATAAATGGTAGAAGTTTGTCACTTGTGTCACTTCAATCTGCATGGCCTTTTCCGGTTGGTCATGGTGTTGTTTCCTATTGTTGTTTGGAGTGCAGATTGAGAATGAGTATGTGCCAGAAGAGAAAAAGTTTGGGGCCGCTGGCAAGTCATATAGTAACTGGGGGGCGAACATGGCCGTGGGTAATGTGCAAGCAGGATGACGCTACGGATCCAGTGGTACCTATGGAAGTAGAAGTGTCATGGGCACAACTGTGGTAAACTGATAGTTATTCTGCCTCCTAGATTCGGAAGAGAACTGGTTTTGTTTCCTCTCGTCGTAGTCTTCATCCTACATATTTTCATCTGACCATTTTGCCCTCCATTAAATACTATTATATTGCCATGACATGGTACCGGTTCACTTTATACCGCATATTACTGTGCACGCCATCCGAGAACCGCCCGTTCCTGCTCGAGCCCTCCATCGTCGTATCGTCCAACCCGCTCGAATAAATCTACATTCCGACAAGTGGGCTTGTTCGGATGCAGGCAGGAAACCCTCTCGCACGCTCGCCATGATTCTCTCTCTTAGCGTCTACGCTGACCTCGACATGGTGCATCGAACCTCGCCGCCGCCGATCGATGCATCATTGGGTGCATGTTGGTTGCGTCCTGGCTGACTCCACGAGCACGTGTGCAGGGACCTGCTTGTACTCTCCATGGAAGTCTGCGGTTCGTCCTCTGCTTGTACTCTCCATGGAAGTCTGCGGTTCGTCCTCTGCCATCAGTGCCATCGGGAGCACTCAATTCCTCCACGCTCCGCGGTAGCTAGGGTTCGTGGCGGCGCTCCGCGGTAGCTAGGATGACACGGGTTTGGGGATTGACATGTTGTTTGGCATGTGTGCACGCTCGTGCGCGGAAGGTGCCGGTTGGGTCGGTTTTTGGTCTGACTCGGTCATTTCCTTTTTTTTTCTTGCTTTGCCTCTTCTTTTATCACTTCTCTTTCTTGTCGTGTGAATTACATATGTATATTGACAAATAAAATTTGAGTACCCGTGGCAACGCACGGGCATTTATACTAGTAAAAGAAAAAAGGGGCGGCGCGTGCGGGAGCTGGGGTTCGGTGATGTCTACTTTCCCCCTCCTTTCCTGTAGACAGTGTTGGGCCTCCAAGTGCAGAGGTTTGTAGAACAGCAGCAAGTTTTCCCTTAAGTGGATCACCCAAGGTTTATCGAACTCAGGGAGGAAGAGGTCAAAGATATCCCTCTCATGCAACCCCGCAACCACAAAGCAAGAAGTCTCTTGTGTCCCCAACACACCTAATAGGTGCACTAGTTCGGCGAAGAGATAGTGAAATACAGGTGGTATGAATATATATGAGCAGTAGCAATGGTGCCGTAAAATAGCTTGTCGGCGTGTAGTTGATGGTGGTAGTATTGCAAGCAGTAGTAACACAAGAAAACGAAGAAACAAGCAGTAGTAACTCAGCAGTATTTGGGAACAAGGCCTAGGGATTAGACTTTCACTAGTGGACACTCTCAACATTGATCACATAACAGTAATAGATAAATGCATACTCTACACTTTTGTTGGATGATGAACACATTGCGTAGGATTACACGAACCCTCAATGCCGGAGTTAACAAGCTCCACAATAATGCTCATGTTTAAGTAACCTTAAGTGTAAGATAGATCAAAACGACTAAACCAAGTACTAGCATAGCATGCACACTCGTCACCTTCATGCATATGTAGGAGGAATAGATCACATCAATATTATCATAGCAATAGTTAACTTCGCAATCTACAAGAGATCATGATCATAGCATAAACCAAGTACTAACACGGTGCACGCACTCGTCACCTTTGCACACATGCAGGAGGAATAAAACTACTTTAATAACACATCACTAGAGTAGCACATAGATAAATTGTGATACGATGCACATTGCAATCATAAAGAGATATAAATAAGCACTTCACTACGCTCTTCAACAAGTGAATAAGTACTTCGTGAAATATAGCCTAAGAGACCCACACGGTGCACACACTCGTCACCTTTACACACGTGGGACAAGGAGTCTCCGGAGATCACATAAGTAAAACCCACTTGACTAGCATAATGACATCTAGATTACAAGCATCATCATATGAATCTCAATCATGTAAGGCAGCTCATGAGATTATTGTATTGAAGTACATAGGAGAGAGATGAACCACATAGCTACCGGTACAGCCCCGAGCCTCGATGGAGAACTACTCCCTCCTCATGGGAGCAAGCAGCGGTGATGAAGATGGCGGTGGAGATGGCAGCGGTGTCGATGGAGGAGCCTTCCGGGGCACTTCCCCGCTCCGGCAGGGTGCCGGAACGAGACTCCTGTCCCCCAGATCTTGGCTTCGCGATGACGGCGGCTCTGGAACTTTTCTCGTATCGTGGCTTCCTCCGTAAGGGTTTTCGATGCAGGGGCTTTAAATAGGCGAAGAGGCGGCGCAGGAGGGTCAACGAGGCGACGAGACCATAGGGTGGCGCGGCCAGGGCCTGGGCCGCGCCACCATGTCATCTGGGCCCACCAGGGCCCCCCTCTGGTGGCTCTCGGGTGTTCTGGATGCTTCCGGGCAAAATAGGAACCTGGGCGTTGATTTCGTCCAATTCCGAGAATATTTCGTTACTAGGATTTCTGAAACCAAAAACAGCAGTAAAACAGAACCGGCACTTCGGCATCTTGTTAATAGGTTAGTTCCGTAAAATGCACGAATATGACATATAATGTGCATAAAACATGTAGGTATCATCAATAAAGTAGCATGGAACATAAGAAATTATCGATACGTCGGAGACGTATCAGCATCCCCAAGCTTAGTTCTGCTCGTCCCGAGCAGGTAAAACGATAACAAAGATAATTTCTTAAGTGACATGCCATCATAAACTTGATCATATTGTAAACATATGAGATGAATGCAGCGATCAAAACAAAGGTAATGACATGAGTAAACAACTGAATCATAAAGCAAAGACTTTTCATGAATAGTACTTCAAGACAAGCATCAATAAGTCTTGCATAAAAGTTAACTCATAAAGCAATAATTTAAAGTATAGACATTGAAGCAACATAATGGAAGATTAAGTTTCAGCGGTTGCTTTCAACTTGTAACATGTATATCTCATGGATATTGTCAACATAAAGTAATATAACAAGTGCAATATGCAAGTATGTAGGAATCAATGCACAGTTCACACTAGTGTTTGCTTCTTAGGTGGAGGGAGATAGGTAAACTGACTCAACAATAAAAGTAAAAGAATGGTCCTTCAAAGAGGAAAGCATCGATTGCTATATTTGTGCTAGAGCTTTTATTTTGAAAACATAAAGAGAGCATAAAAATAAAGTTTTGAGAGGTGTTTGTTGTTGTCAACGAATGGTAGTGGGCACTCTAACCCCCTTGCCAGACAAACCTTCAAAGAGCGGCTCCCATTTTATTTTATTTTTGAGTGGCACTCCTTCCAACCTTTCTTTCACAAACCATGGCTAACCGAATCCTCGGGTGCCTGCCAACAATCTCATACCATGAAGGAGTGCCTTTTTATTTTAGTTTTATTATGATGACACTCCTCCCCACCTTTGCTTTCTCAAGCCATGGCTAACCGAATCCTTCGGGTGCCGTCCAACAATCACATACCATGGAGGAGTGTCTATTTTTGTTAATTAATTTGGGACTCGGGAATCCCATTGCCAGCTCTTTTTGCAAAATTATTGGATAAGCGGATGAAGCCACTAGTCCATTGGTGAAAGTTGCCCAACAAGATTGAAAGATAAACACCACATACTTCCTCATGAGCTATAAAACATTGACACAAATCAGAGGTGATAAATTTTGAATGGTTTAAAGGTAGCACTCAAACAATTTACTTTGGAATGGCGGAAAAATACCATGTAGTAGGTAGGTATGGTGGACACAAATGGCATAGTAGTTGGCTCAAGGATTTTGGATGCATGAGAAGTATTCCCTCTCGATACAAGGTTTAGGCTAGCAAGGTTATTTGAAGCAAACTCAAGGATGAACCGGTGCAGCAAAACTCACATAAAAGACATATTGTAAACATTATAAGACTCTACACCGTCTTCCTTGTTGTTCAAAACTCAATACTAGAAATTATCTAGACCTTAGAGAGACCAAATATGCAAATCAAATTTTAGCAAGCTCTATGTATTTCTTCATTAATAGGTGCAAAGTATATGATGCAAGAGCTTAAACATGAACACAACAATTGCCAAGTATCACATTACCCAAGACATTTTAGAATTACTACATGTAGCATTTTCCAATTCCAACCATATAACAATTTAACGAAGAAGAAACTTCGCCATGAATATTATGAGCTAAGAACACATGTGTTCATACGAACCAGCGGAGCGTGTCTCTCTCCCACACAAGGATGAACTTATTCAGAGAACTAAAATAACAAAACAAAAACAAAAATAAAAGCACACGGACGCTCCAAGTAAAATACATAGGATGTGACGGAATAAAAATATAGTTTCACTAGAAGAAACCCGATAAGTTGTCGATGAAGAAGGGGATGCCTTGGGCATCCCCAAGCTTAGATGCTTGAGTCTTCTTAAAATATGCAGGGATGAACCACCGGGCATCCCCAAGCTTAGACCTTTCACTCTTCTCGATCACATTATATCACCCTCTTCTATTGACCCTTGAAAACTTCTGACACACCAAACTTCAAGCAAACTCATTAGAGGGTTAGTGCATAATCAAAAATTCTCATGTTCAGAGGTGACACAATCATTCTTAACACTTCTGGACATTGCACAAAACTTCTGAAAGTTAATGGAACAAAGAAACCCATTCAACAAAGCAAAAGCGGCAATGCGAAATAAAAGGCAGAATCTGTCAAAAACAGAACAGTCCGTAAAGACGAATTTTAGGATGGCACCAGACTTGCTCAAATGGAAAAACTCAAAACTAATGAAAGTTGCGTACATATCTGAGGATCACGCTCGTAAATTGGCAGATTTTTTCGAATTTTCTACAGAGGACTGTGCCCAGATTCGTGACAGACAGCAATGCTGTTTCTGCGCAGCGATCCCAAATATAACATCAACTTTAACATAGAAACTTTACTTGGCACAAAAACTTGATAAGGAGAGGTTGGTACAGTAGTAAACAACTTCCAAGACACAAATATAAAACAAAGTACTGTAGTAAAAAAAAACACATGGGTTATCTCCCAAGAAGTTCTTTCTTTATAGCCATTAAGATGGGCTCGGCAGTTTTAATGATGCACTCGCAAGAAATAGAAGTTGAAGCAAAAGAGAGCATCAAGAGGCAAATTCAAAACACATTTAAGTCTAACATGCTTCCTATGCATTGGAATCTTGTAAATAAACAAGTTCATGAAGAGCAAAGTAACAAGCATAGGAAGATAAAACAAGTGTAGCTTCAAAAATTTCAGCACATAGAGAGGTGTTTTAGTAACATGAAAATTTTTACAACCATATTTTCCTCTCTCATAATAACTTTCAGTAGCAACATGAGCAAACTCAACAATATAACTATCACTTAAAGCATTCTTATCATGAGTCTCATGCATAAAATAATTACTACTCCCAACATAAGCATAGTCATTCTTATTAATTGTAGTGGGAGCAAATTCAACAAAGTAGCTATCAAATATAGGAGGTATATTGTAATCATAATCAAATTTATCCTCCATAACAGGTGGTAACAAAAGACTACTATCATCATAATCATCATAAATGGGAGGCAAAGTATCATCAAAGTAAATTTTCTCCTCAATGCTTGGGGGACTAAAGATATCATGCTCATCAAAACCAGCTTCCCCAAGCTTAGAATTTTCCATAGCATTAGCAACAATGGTGTTCAAAGCATTCATAGTAATAACATTCCCATTAGCATGCATATAAAGTTCCATGGGTTTCTTAATTCTTTCTTCAAACACATCATGTCCTAATTCAAGATAAAGTTCATAAAGATCTCTCATATTTTTGTTGTTTTCCATTATGCCTAACTAGTGTAAACAAGAAACCAAATGTCGCAATTGCAGAGTCTAAAGGAAATAGCTTCGAGTACTTACAACGGCGCCGGAAAATAGCTTAGTAGCCGAGGTCCGGAGTGTGAGTACCTTTTACCTTTGCTCCCCGGCAACGGCGCCAGAAAATAGCTTGATGTCTACTTTCCCCCTCCTTTCCTGTAGACAGTGTTGGGCCTCCAAGTGCAGAGGTTTGTAGAACAGCAGCAAGTTTTCCCTTAAGTGGATCACCCAAGGTTTATCGAACTCGTGGAGGAAGAGGTCTAAGATATCCCTCTCATGCAACCCCGCAACCACAAAGCAAGAAGTCTCTTGTGTCCCCAACACACCTAATAGGTGCACTAGTTCGGCGAAGAGATAGTGAAATACAGGTGGTATGAATATATATGAGCAAGTAGCAATGGTGCCGTAAAATAGCTTGTCGGCGTGTAGTTGATGGTGGTAGTATTGCAGACAGTAGTAACACAGTAAAACAGTAAACAAGCAGTAGTAACTCAGCAGTATTTGGGAACAAGGCCTAGGGATTAGACTTTCACTAGTGGACACTCTCAACATTGATCACATAACAGAATAGATAAATGCATACTCTACACTTTTGTTGGATGATGAACACATTGCGTAGGATTACACGAACCCTCAATGCCGGAGTTAACAAGCTCCACAATAATGCTCATGTTTAAGTAACCTTAAGTGTAAGATAGATCAAAACGACTAAACCAAGTACTAGCATAGCATGCACACTGTCACCTTGATGCATATGTAGGAGGAATAGATCACATCAATATTATCATAGCAATAGTTAACTTCGCAATCTACAAGAGATCATGATCATAGCATAAACCAAGTACTAACACGGTGCACGCACTGTCACCTTTGCACACATGCAGGAGGAATAAAACTACTTTAATAACACATCACTAGAGTAGCACATAGATAAATTGTGATACGATGCACATTGCAATCATAAAGAGATATAAATAAGCACTTCACTACGCTCTTCAACAAGTGAATAAGTACTTCGTGAAATATAGCCTAAGAGACCCACACGGTGCACACACTCGTCACCTTTACACACGTGGGACAAGGAGTCTCCGGAGATCACATAAGTAAAACCCACTTGACTAGCATAATGACATCTAGATTACAAGCATCATCATATGAATCTCAATCATGTAAGGCAGCTCATGAGATTATTGTATTGAAGTACATAGGAGAGAGATGAACCACATAGCTACCGGTACAGCCCCGAGCCTCGATGGAGAACTACTCCTCCTCATGGGAGCAAGCAGCGGTGATGAAGATGGCGGTGGAGATGGCAGCGGTGTCGATGGAGGAGCCTTCCGGGGCATCTTCCCCGCTCCGGCAGGGTGCCGGAACGGAGACTCCGTCCCCCGGATCTTGGCTTCGCGATGACGGCGGCTCCGGAACTTTTCTCGTATCGTGGCTTCCTCCGTAAGGGTTTTCGATGCGGTGGGCTTTAAATAGGCGAAGAGGCGGCGCAGAGGGTCAACGAGGCGACGAGACCATAGGGTGGCGCGGCCGGGGCCTCGGGCCGCGCCACCATGTCATCCGGGCCCACCAGGGCCCCCTCCGGTGGCTCTCGGGTGTTCCGGATGCTTCCGGGCAAAATAGGAACCCGGGCGTTGATTTCGTCCAATTCCGAGAATATTTCGTTACTAGGATTTCGAAACCAAAAACAGCAGAAAACAGGAACCGGCACTTCGGCATCTTGTTAATAGGTTAGTTCCAGAAAATGCACGAATATGACATATAATGTGCATAAAACATGTAGGTATCATCAATAAAGTAGCATGGAACATAAGAAATTATCGATACGTCGGAGACGTATCATTCGGCAGGGGGCGTCCTGGGAAGGTTGGGCTGCTGGGGGCGTCCGGTTGGGCCACATCGGCCAGGTGGGCCGCAGCGTAGGAGGCTGGGGACGCGCTGGGCCGCGGGGCTGGCTGGGCCGAGGCCGGGGCGGTTGAGCGGGCTGGGCCGTTCGGCCTGGCCGCGTCTTCTACATTTTTTTCAGAAATTGAAAATACATATTTGGAGGCTCAAAAATAATCAGAAAAATATAAATAAGATACTGTTGGATTCGTTATGAAAACTACTTTAATGTGAAATCAAATTTGGAACAAAAATATAAAGTTTATAAAACTAAAATTTGACAAACATGTCTATGTGGCTATAGTGCCCTTTTAATGTTTTCTCAAATATTTATAAGTTTTCAAAACCTCCGAACAAAATAGAGTATTATTAGAAAATCTTTTTAAAAACCAAGGTTTATGAAAACTATATATTTTTGCAAAAACCTTTTTAATATCCCTTTGTGAAAATAAAATAATCATTATATACATTTGTTATATATGTTTGATTTTGAAAATACTTTAAAACCAAAAGTCTTTGAAAACACTATTTTGGAACTTAATTTGTAAATAACTTAAAAAGTTTTAATTCTTTGTGAAATTTCAATCAAATTCAAACAATCAAGCATTAAATTCATTTTTATTTTACATTCCAAAATTTAGAAAATTTCGGGATGTGACAGTGCCTGACGCCTTCACCTGGCTGTTGTGGCTCTTACTCGGCGGCCTCGGCTTACAGACTGGCTCCACTGACTCCCCCCTTGTCACCTCCATATGGGAGGCCTTGGCGCCGGCTGTTAGCACTAATCTTGATTTGTATCTGCATGTTTAGTTTCGATCTGCATTTAGTTAGTTAATAGCATGTAGTTAGTTCAGCTAGCATGCAAGGTGAGATGCCGATGGGCCGTGCGATGCGGCCAGAATGGCGAGATACCTACGGTGGTGAGATGCTGCTGTACATGCCCTGGTTGATTAGCTGCATGTACGTGCATGCTGGCCGGGTCATGCCTACCTGGAGCGAATCTAGGAGAAAGAGAAGGTCAGCTGTTAGTGCGTGAGTTGAGTTAGTGGCAGGCGTAATGGTGTGAGTGCGTGCGTGTGTGAAGTTAGTGGTGAGTGTGACACTCAAGTTGAGCCTATATAAACCATTGTAATCAGCATGTTATTTGAAGAGGAAGAGAGAGGAAAAAAAGTTGAGCTGCGTGAGGCCGCCAACACAAAAAATTACTCACTGTCTCCTCCTGCCATTTGATGTGTTGAGAGTCAGGTCGAGGTAGAAGAAAGGGGCTGAGAGATTCAGCCCCAACAATTGGTATCAGAGCGGAAAGATCTTGGCGGCCAACGGCAACAACGGTGTGAAGCCGACAACAGCGGTGGCGGCATAATCCATGGGAGGTGGAGCTCGACGCCGTGAGGCGGAGTTTGCCGGCGATGTGATGCCGCTAGCTGCTGGGCGCGGTGCGATGCCGCGAGGTTGCGACGGCGGCGTCGATGGTGCGATGCCATCACGAGGAGATGACGGCCATGACGGGCCGTTCCTGTTTTGAAGCTCCATGAGAATTGGAGAATCAAGATTAGAGGGTGATTGTTAGCACTAATCTTGATTTGTATCTGCATGTTTAGTTTCGATCTGCATTTAGTTAGTTAATAGCATGTAGTTAGTTCAGCTAGCATGCAAGGTGAGATGCCGATGGGCCGTGCGATGCGGCCAGAATGGCGAGATACCTACGGTGGTGAGATGCTGCTGTACATGCCCTGGTTGATTAGCTGCATGTACGTGCATGCTGGCCGGGTCATGCCTTCCTGGAGCGAATCTAGGAGAAAGAGAAGGTCAGCTGTTAGTGCGTGAGTTGAGTTAGTGGCAGGCGTAATGGTGTGAGTGCGTGCGTGTGTGAAGTTAGTGGTGAGTGTGACACTCAAGTTGAGCCTATATAAACCATTGTAATCAGCATGTTATTTGAAGAGGAAGAGAGAGGAAAAAAAGTTGAGCTGCGTGAGGCCGCCAACACAAAAAATTACTCACTGTCTCCTCCTGCCATTTGATGTGTCGAGAGTCAGCTCGAGGTAGAAGAAAGGGGCTGAGAGATTCAGCCCCAACACCGGCCAAGTATAGGTTGCTAGCTTGGCTGATCGTGCAAAACCGTGTCCTCACGGTGGATCGGCTGATGGCCAGGCAATGGCCGAACTCCTACTTCTGCCCTTGTGCCGGCGGAACCTCGAGACGGCTGAGCACCTCCTCGTCGAGTGCCCGTGGTCGCGTAACTTGTGGAGCTTGGTGGCCTCGCGGTTCGGCCTTGACTCCCTCCGGCCAGAGAACTGGCTGTCACCGGGGCTCCTGCCGGCCTGGCTGGCCTCCCTAGCGTTTCTGTCGTGCCAACAGAGGTGAAGACCTGCAAGTCCGTCGCTCTCATAGTCATTTGGGCCATTTGGCGCGAACGAAACGACCGCATCTTCCGTGCTCGCGAGCGTAGACCGGTGGAGGTCCTTGGCGATATTATAGACGAGCGCTCGTGTTGGGCGATGGCTGGCTCCCGGCATCTTAGAGCGCGAGAGTAGTCACGTGCCGCCTTTGGAGGCTTTTCTTTGTAATCTTACTTTGTGCTTTTCGAGTTCCTTGTAACTCTTTCCTCTATCAATGAAATCGCAGCTCTCCTGCGCTTCCTCAAAAAAAATTTAATTTGTGAGTTTCGTATTGGTCAAAGTTTGTTTCCCTCCCACGGCATATTTTTTCCTATGGTGGAGGGATTCCATGAATCACCTTGCAGGCTACAAATAGTTGCTTATTTATTCTGTCTGGATGCTTGGAATGGACAAATCTACAACAACGCTGGCCTCATCTCTCTTATTTTGTGAAAGGTTAAAGTTTTTCTGTTCCAGTGGGTCATCAACTATGATATATAACCTCCCCCTTTTAGAACAAGCATTTGGTCAGCACCATGATTTTATTATGCTCTGGGGGAGCATATATAGCCCTCAATAATGAGAGTGATACTTGGTTATTTCTGGACAGTTCTAGGTTTTAGTACTTCTAATGTGTAGAAAGTTCTCACTGGACATTCAGTTATCCATTCAAGTTCTTGATTCTGGAAATCATGCAATGAACTAAAACACATGAGATCATATCCAGCCTAAGAGTCTCTTTTTAGAAGATTATAGATGTGTCTTGTGCAATAAACTCAAGATAGAGAAAAGAAATCATTCCTTCTTGGAATGTCAGTTTGCCCGGACACGCTGGAAATATATACGGCCAGATTTCAGAACTACAAATTTATTCATCGTAATATTCGAAATATGTTGGCTATCCCTTCCAAGTATTTACAAATGCATGAGAAGCTTCCATGAGTTGATGCTTATAGTCTTACACATAGTTAAAAGAAAAGAATATCATGACCTAGGGCTTGGACAAAAAGACTTGGACATCTCTCTTATTTAGATTTTGCCTCTTTCTTGCTATTGTAGATACCTTCACCTTCACCTCCTCCTCCTCCTCCTCCTCCTCCTCCTCCTCCTCTATTATTATTATTATTATTATTATTATTATTATTATTATTATTATTATTATTATTATTATTATTATTATTATTATTATTATTATTTAATTTTCAATATATTCTACAGGTTATATATATGCTTAGAGGACAGAAATTCTCCTGTGAAAGCATCCAACTGATGCTCTTTTCTGTTGGATGCAAAAATCTTCTATATTTGATTGCATTCGTGGGCATATTTAGATAAGGATGGATACTTCTTTCCATATGTTGTCAATACCAACTAATTCTTATGATTCTATTGTTCAATAGGAAAAGGAAAATGAATGCCTCGTTTAGTTCATGCCTCGTGTACCACTTTCATACGTTCATTTTTGTGAAACCGGATCAACCTCTCACAATCTTTCACTCTCTCGAGCAAATAGTTGCAAGCTAAATATACTGATTTCTTTGTTTGCAAGAAGCTTGCGAAAGCCCATACTTTGGACTTGAAGGGACTGAACAAAAGAGACATATTTTTCTAGACAAGATGTAATTTTTTTAATTTGAAGTTTGGACAATCTATCATTACTGCTTCTCTCTTAAGATCTAGGCCTAGACCAGGATTTCGGACCGGGATAATATTCTAAGCTATTTGGTTAAACTGAATTTATCTTTTATAGACACTTACTGGGAATGATGGCAATAAACATGTTTGTTCACTTATTACTAAGTTTTTCTTACAATTTTATTTATGCAAATAATATCACAGGGAAGTGACCCTCTGCCTTTCTACAAAAATAACATCACATGTTTGTATGTATCAATGTCTGATTACTATTTTCTTGCTTTACATGTCCTACCAGGAGCACCGAGAATTCCTTTCATTATTGGGTTGCTATATTGTGCTTTTTCTCTCCAGATTAGATAGGCCCGAGAGAGAAAAAAAAGATTTTTTTTTTTTTTTTGCATTCATCCTACATAAGCATAGGTATGGGTTGTGGATTCCTTGACAGAAGGCCCTCTGAAGTATTTGTATTCTCTAGTTAGGCGTATTTGTTTGTCTTACCCCAACCTACAACAAAATCTGCTCAAAGGTTATGTGATTTTTCATTCATTGACTGTAATGTTTACATCGAAAATAGAGAAAATGGAGGAATGCCTAAATATAGTTTTTGCTACAGTAAAGTTGTCGTATTCAAGACTCAAGCATCCAACATTAAATTCTAATCATATATGTTCATTCAGTAAATTTTCATCTCACCAAAGCAAGCGAATATATATTTGGTACAAGCATTGTGGAATTACCTGTGTATAATGGTCATTCCATGCACCTTCCTTCAAATGCCTCTGAAAGTAAGTCATATATGTTTGAAAATTGTTTTCACAATTGCTTCACTAAACAACATAATATGTTCTCTGTTTTACTTAGCAATACGTAAGACAAAAAAAATGATATATGTATGTAAAACATGCAAAATAAAAGAGATAATGGTGTTTTATTTGTACCATTTACTGATATATGTATGTAAAACATGCAAAATAAAAGAGATAATGGTGTTTTATTTTGCATGTTTTCCATACATATATCACCAACATTTAAAGATATGGTGTTTTATTTGTACCATTGTGAATCATCTATACTGATACAAAGATTAGTTGGTACCAGTGCCTTCACTCTTATAGATTACTTATTAAGTTATTCAAGAAATTAATTATTTTATTATCATACATTCTACATAGTAGATAGATGCATCACTAATCTTTTGATCAGTTTAGTTAACTACAATGACACAAAAAACTGAATTGCTCATGTAACGAAAAGATTTCAGGAATGCACACACATTTGACTTCCGTTGCAACACAAACAGGAAGAGTTGCCCATGCAACTGCCCTACATCGTCCAACAAGATAAGAAGTGCAAAGCTCCGACGGCTAAGAGAAGAAGAGGAGGAGCAAGACATACCGAATCAGACTTCATTTAGTCTGTGTCTTCAGAGGGCAAAGAAATCATCATTCTTCAGTCGATTACTTCAGAGGGCAAAGAAAAAATCGTTCTCCAGTCAGTTGACGAGGACAATAGCTGACTGCTCCAACACCAGGGAACCACAACACCACCAGTCCTATTATTCTACTTTGTTGTTTAGTTAAAAAAAGTGTTAACATGCTATGTTCATGCACTCTATGTATGACAATCCAATCACAGTTCTGCAATAACTGGTTAGGGCGGCGAATTTTGATAGGTTTTGTTGTTAGCTCATTTATATACTATAAATTAGTAGTACAACCTAATCTTTCTCTTGTGTGTGGATTGACCCAATCTTTCATCAATATCCTATACAAGTCTGTTGCAAACATCAACAACACTCTGGTAAAACTATGCAATGGATTTCTTCAAATTGAAGCCACATTTCAGGCGTGGCGTGCCGCCGCGCCAAACCATGCTAGTAACCCTAACCAGGAACAAAACATTGTAATGGGTAGTGCAACAAACACTGTTCATCAGTATGCATCCTTTATATATATAGTAATAATTGTATCATAAAAAAGATTCAATAGTTAAAAAGTAATTCTTGAGCAATTACTGGTGTAAAGCTATTTTCGAAAAATTATTGGAGATGATCAATATAAGTAGTTCTGTTTTTTTTCTAATAAAAGAGACGATGAATAGTGAAGTGTTTTGTTTCATGTAGTTATTGTAAGAGAACCCCAAAGATACTTCTAGGAACATAGTTACCGTTTAAAAGTAATGGCTGAAGAATCGCTGCTAAACAATTATTGATTCTATGTTGAAGGAACACTATTAAAAAATACCGTAAAAACTTTACCGTTTCATAATTATCATCCAAAAATATTAGTAGTAAAGAATTATATTAAAAATTATTGTCTAAAATTTAAGGAGGATAAAATACTGCAACAGACCGGCAACTACTGTTCACACATGCACTGTTCATGCACATGAACAGGTGCCCCGATAAATGGTGATGGATAATTATCATCAAAAAGTATTAGCAAAGAATTGTGTTAAAAATTACCGTAGATTTTTTTTAGTAACAAACTAGCATGCACTGTTCACACGGGTAGTGTTCATGCACATGAAATAGTGCCCTCATCGTTGAGGTGCCTCTGAATTCTATGACCTTAATATAAAGTAATAACAGTTCATGCATCATAAATAATCTACGGTTGAAAATATAATATTAAAATAATTGTTGAGCAATTACTGGCAAAAGATTATTGTTGCAAACTTACCGGAGACGATCAATAGAAGAAGGTAGTAGCTGTATTTTTCTCGAATACTAATAGACATGGCCAATAGTGGAATGTTTTGTTTCATGTAGTTATTGTAAGAGAATCCCAAAGCTACTGCGGAAGAACATAGTTACGTTAAAAAATTACAGTTAAAGAATTACCGCTAAACAATTACTATTCATTCTCTGTTGAAAGACCACTGTTGAAAAAAATATCGTCAAACATTCATTCCTGGATAATTATCCTCAAAAAGTTATTAGCAAAGAATTGTGCTAAAAGGTTACGGTCAAAAATTTACCATGAAAAAATGAACGGAGCATACTGTTCACATAATAAAGGCATATCAAGCGGCCCGAAGCAGATGGACCCAAAATGACCGGTTTCGTCTGCTAGGTAGAAAATATGTACGCACCCCTACCCAGCGTCCGGAAGCAAACTGACCGGCTTATCTGTGGGGATGCAAGCGCGCGCACACTGTCCACGCGTCCGTTTGGTCTGCTTCCTCCAATTAATGTAGTGTCCATGTGATGGTCACTCCTGGCCACATAAAATACATTTTCTCATCTTTCTCCTCTCTAATTAATGCATGACAGTCTTTGCGGTTAAAAATAGACGCCACTGTTAAAAAAGATGCAGACGCATACGAATATGTTGAAAAAATGGCCATTTCATGTCTACGAATATGCATCCGACGCAAACAGATAAAAATTGTGTTCACAGATAAAAATTGTGTTCACGATGCGTCGGGCCGCCAGAGATGCCCTAAGTAGTAGTGCTAGTATAGAGTGGTTCGCATACTGCATGATTACGCCGCGCCCACTGCTGTGTTGCAAGTGACAAGCTCCATCTTCATCCGACCCGGACGTTTGGAACCTGGCTACGGGCGAGGATCAAATCGTGAGCATCAATGTTCGATTGGAGATTCGCACTTAATATAGCAGCTAATCAATACGTTTTCTTTAACTTTTCTATATCAGTTGGATACTAGAGGAAATACGGCAAGTGTTAAGGCATGTCAGAGTAGTTAATGCTAGGAAACAAAATTTGACAGAGTAGTACAATGTCCTTTTATTCTAATAGAAGTTGCTGAATTGATTCTCAGCTTTGCACGGGAAGAAAAAGGTAGATCAAAATATCAGGCTGGATTACTCAAAAGGATTACTTGCAAAACAGTAGTATAATTAGCACACACATGCATGTAAACAAGGGATTATGATCTGACATTATTTCTTGAGACGGAAGTATTCAAAAAAGTTAAGAAAATGTCCAACAGACTAATTATAACTCTGAATATCAAAATGAGATCAACTGAAAATATGAAAGAACTAAATAAAAATGTTGCTAATCTAAGATTAATAAATACGCGCTGTTTCCTCACAATGGGATATATTGATTTTTCAGAGTTCATAAGGCACTTGCTAAGCTGCTGCTAGCTAATCAGATGCAAGCAGTAAGCCATAAATCCAAGTATGTGAACATTACACGCAAATATCATGAGAAAGAAAAGGGATTGTAGGAGACGCGCGCATACAGACATATCTGACTGAGAGTAGAAACAGATTATCCATATGGACCATATACCAGGTCGCCCGACGTTCCTGCTGCCGGCGGTCCTCGATTCCAATCCATGGCGTTCCTGTGGCCGCGCCTGGCGTTCCCGCGGCCGCCCCCGGCATTCCCGCCGCCGGAGTCCACGACGACGACGCTGAAGCGCTGATCCGTGTCGATCACGCTGTGCATCATGATGCGGTAGAGGACCTCGAGCCAGTCACGCGACCGGTGGCCAGTCGTTCCCACGGCCGCGACCGGCGTACCAGCCGCCGACGCCCACGACGACGACGTTGAAGCGCAGATCCGTCTTGACCCCGCGCAGGAGCTGGAGGCAGAGGCCAATTCGTCCAGAATCAGCAAGAATCGACCTGGTCTGGCCGACGATGGTCATTCTGACCGAAATCGGCCAGAATCGATGGATTCTGGGCCCGGCGGCGGTCAACCCGGGCTCGGGCGGCACGGGCGCAGCAGGGGCGCTGGAGCGTCGATGCGGGCGGCCACGACACGGGCTTGGGCGGTGCGGCACCGGACGGCCGCGGCCGAAATCGAGCTCGAGCGGCACGGCACGGGCCCTGCCGAAATCGAGCTCGAGCGGCACGGCACGGCACGGGCGCGGCCGAAATCGAGCTCGAGTCCCAAGCGTTGAGGAGGAAGAGGTGAGGAAGGAGAGTTGGGGTCCGGCGCCATGATGAGTTGCTTGGTTTGGGGATGGAGTCTTCAGCTCAGCGGGGAGGACAGCTTTGTGAGACACAACTTGCAGTCGATCGAGTTAATGTAAAGCATGTTGTCAATACGTTATAGATACAGAATATATACGGATGGAAATACGTATGCTGTCAGACACGCGTTGCTCTCTGATTGGACGCGTTTTCATCCTCGGGTAGTCCCGGGTTCCGTTCGGTGTTTTCGCATCTTCATCCTCGTATATTACTGGAATTTATGGTAGCACAGAAACATCTTTGCCATCCACAAACAACGCCCCTTCCTACATCTAGTCCTCAAGTCTCAAGATGTGTCGTGAGGATGTCCACGTGTGGCGTTCCTACTTCCCGCTTGGCCACGAGCTGGATGCCAATTCCTGGCTTCCCTACTTTTTCAGCTATGACCCAAGCCCCCTTTTTGTGCATTCCCTTCCCCTAGTAGCACATAATACATGCTGTTATTTTGGACTTTTTATATGAAAATACATGTGGGGATTCTCTCTACCGTGACCATTTAAATAAAAAAAAGGATAATCAAACAATTTCTTCAGTGTAAATATGTGCATGTGTTATCACCATAATTTGGCCAACTCAGGAGGTGGGCCGTAATGAAGATGGGCTTGAAGGATATACGCGCGGAATGTCTCTGAATCGGCCTTGTACGTGAATTTGGGCTGAATTGCCCGTGTATCTGTACATTGTAGTAGATTGCATCTTAGTTTAGAATTAAGAGATAGAGTTTAGCTCGTACACGGTTAGGTGTACTTCCAAAGATAGAAAGTCTCCGGACTATAAATATGTACCTAGGGTTATTGAGAAAGGAGGACGATCACGTTCACAACAAACACAAACCAGGCGCATCGCCACCCCTTGTTTCGAGGGTTTCTTCCGGTAAGCATCATGCCGCCTAGATCGCATCTTGCGATCTAGGCGAGATACGTTTATTCGTTATCCGGTATTGCTCGTGGCCGAAGCGTTGTTGATGGCGAGTAGTACTGTTTATCTTAGGTGTTTTGGGGTTTGCATCGATGCTCTTATGATCTGCTTGATTAGCTATGCTGCCCCACGATATCTAGCTGCCCTTACACCTATCTTAGGTGTAAGGGCAGCACCTTGCTTTGTCTTTATTTAGTAGATTTGATCCGTTACGGTTGCTCCTTGTTCTTCAAGGATTAGTTTAATATCTGCATAGTTAGTCCTTGCAAACGGGTTGAACGATCCAGTAGCGCGTAGGGTACGGTTTGCTGGTCCTAGAAGGGACGTTCCAGGAATCGACACTATGTTCGTTTTTAGGCCTCATCTAGGGTTAGTTTTCTGTTATCTTACATGTCTGCCAGGCTCAATCACGTGTAGGATGTTCCGGTTATGCGGTGAAAACCCTAAACTGCCGTAGATCTGATTAGCTTAGTATTGATAAAGCAAGAAACCCATGTTATTGCATATCTAACGTGAACCATGGGTTGATCGGCTCCTTGAGCCGATCCACGTGGTAACCCGAGAGCCGATCGAGGCTCATTTAATGTATACGTGTCTACCATGCAGGAAACTAATCGAAACGATCCAGACACCTTCCTCGACCAGGTATAGGTCGGTGGCACGCCCTCGCATCCGCTAGGACGTGTGCCGCAGCACCGCGGGCCGTTGTTCGAGGTACCAAGACCCACCAGCCAGTCTTGGGAGCCTCCCGGCTCTTCGTGTTGCTTAACCGCTGCCCGCCGGTGGGTTTTGGCAGCAACACATTTCGGCACGCCCGGTGGGACACTCTACAACAACGGCGTCAGCATCTGCAGCTGAGATGGCGGATAAGCCAGTCACGTACGATGAGCTGACCGATGATCACAAGAAGAATTATGATACGATCAAATCTCAGTTCGAAGCCGATCTCATCGGCTCTTTCGAGAGAACCCGTTCGCACGGTATCAGGTGGTAGGGATTCTCACCCGAAGACGTTCTTGACGGGATAGACCTGTCTCTCCCTTCAGAGGAACGCACCAGAGCTTTGCGCCAAGAAGTCAACTACATGGTGGCTCATTCCATGCACCGTTTTTCTGAGAGCTTGCTGAACTCCTTGGAGCGCATTGCGGTGCGCGTGGTTCAGGAAATCATGAAGCATCAGTACTCCCCTTCAGGACCTACTCTAGGGACTCACCAGGGAGAGGTACCGCTCTACACCAGACCACCAGTGCCATTCGTGCTTGCCGCTCCGGAGCTACAGGCTTCACCGGCATACGTCGTCTACAAGGTTGGAGGCGATCCTGGAGATTGCCAATTCCTGTCTGAGCCGCCCAAAGAAATCCCGCACGGATACGTGTGCACATACGTGCCTGACTGCAACAACTTCACGCGCACGAACCAGATGGCAGCGGCAGGGATTTCAGCAGGAGTGATTCCTGGAGTAGGAGTGATTTCTGGGCGTACGCCGAAAACAGAGCGTGGCTAGCTAAATATGCCACCGGAGCGAGTCATGAAAGCTCAGCCCCTGCAGGGCATACCCTGGATCAAATCAGCACGATCTTGAGAGACCAGTTCGGCATCCTGCCAAAGAAGAGAACAATCGGCTACTCAAAGCCGTATCCTAATGAATATGACCTGATCCCGCTACCGCCCAAGTATCGGCTCCCTGACTTCACAAAATTCAGTGGATCAGAAGGATCTAGCTCGATTGAGCATGTGAGCCGATATTTGGCACAGTTGGGCATGGTTTCAGCATCTGACCCGCTACGTGTGAGGTTCTTTGCGCAATCCCTCACGGATCCAGCTTTTGGGTGGTACACCTCGTTGCCACCAGATTCAGTTCGGACGTGGAAGCAACTGGAAGAGCAGTTTCACGTACAATATCACTCAGAAGCTACCGAAGCTGGCATTGCCGAACTAACGCAGGTGCGGCAAAGGCGGGGAGAGACGGTTTCTGAATACATTCAGCGTTTCAGGACTGTCAAGAACCTATGTTATTCGGTTCGTTTAACTGAGAAGGAAGCGGTCGATCTGGCAGTAGCAGGCCTCACAGCGCCGCTCAAAGACCTGACTTTCCAAGTGGACTACAATTCACTGGCGCATATGGTCTAGAAACTGACATTGTATGAGTAGCGCCACCCAGAATTGTACCAAGACAAGTTCAAGCGCCCGGTAGCCCTGGTCGAGGCAGAAGAAGATGAAGACTCTGCATAAGATCAGGAAGTCGCCGTGGCTGAATGGGCTCGGGGGGCAACACCCGTGTCCTGCAAATGGGTGAAACAACCAGGGCCTGCAAAAGGGTTTGACTTTGACGTAAGCAAAGCTGAGCAGATTTTCGATTTGCTGCTGAAGGAAAAACAGCTGAAGTTACCCGAAGGCCACAAATTCCCTACGGTGCAAGAAATAAACGGGAGACCGTACTGCAAATGGCACCATTCATTCACCCACGTTACAAACGACTGCAGGGAGTTACGTCGGCAGATTCAATTGGCGATAGAACAAGGCCGATTGACCTTCAGTCCGTTTGCCATGAAAGTGGACACACATCCGTTTCCTGGCGTCAACATGGTAGAACTCAATCACTCCATGAGTCGCGAGCCAGGTTTCTCTTTCAATGTTAACATGGTAGGACTTGTGGACCGCCATGGCAAGGATAAAGGAGAAAGTAGCCACTCCCGTGGCAAGGATAAGGAGGAGGCCGATCCACGCGACCGGCCCCGATATAATGACAGACGGTACCTGACCGAGGAAGAAGTGAGAAGCGTGCGATATCAACGACCACCCTCTGCACATCTCCTTAACAAATATGAGCATCAGTATGACCGACGTCGGCGCTACGACATGGACGATGAGAGATATCGTCGGTCTGATGCATACAACAGGAAATACCGTCGATATGATAGAGGCGACGCAGGATATGAGCGCCGCGCTAAGGGAGAGTCGAGGGAGCAGGAAGACCTGGACAAACACTAGGATTGTCCTTTCTTTAAGCACTGTTGGGACTCAGGAATGAGCCGATTGCCTACAATCGGCAACTGCCCGGAGTGTAGTCGACCAAGGAAGGGCGCAAGAGAGGTGTCAGTGTTCAAACGTCTAGGACCCCTCCCACCTCAGGATCGATGAGCTGAGTCATCTCGAGATGAAGATTTCGAGGAATCAGAAGGTGAAGAAGAAGATAGGTATCACCAGCCAAGGTGGTGCCCTGATGGACTCAGCCACTCCCAAAAGCGTAGAGTGCTGCGGCTACGTAACTTGGAGGAAGCCGAGGCGCAGTACCTGTACACGCTGAGGAAAGCTCGGCCCGATCTGGCCGTAAAAATTCACCAAACATTGAAAACGGAGGCACGGCCACAGAAGAAAGTATGGCGCCCCAAACAGACAAAAGCCGATGCGGAGGCATCGGCTGGCACAAACATGGTGTTCATATTGCCGTCAGAGTTTCGTACTCCAAGGACCGAAGAGGTGCCAGTAGCACAATTTGACTGCGGTCCACGGCCAGTTATCTTTAAGAAACCACAAGAGAGGAGCTACAGGCATTTGAAAGCTCTGTACCTACGAGGTTATATCAATGGGCAGCCTATCGGCAAGATGTTGGTCGACACAGGAGCAGCAGTCAATATAATGTCGTACTCCATGTTACGACGTTTGGGACGTTCCAACGAAGATCTGATCAAGACCAACGTCACACTAAGCGATTTCAACGGCCAAGCATCAGAAGCATAAGGCGTTCTGAACGTGGAGCTAACTGTGGGCCGGAAAACCATCCCTACGTCGTTCTTCATCGTCGACAGCAAGAGCACTTACGCTGTCCTGCTAGGGAGAGATTGGATCCACGCCAACTGCTGCGTTCCATCCACAATGCACCAATGCCTGATACAGTGGGATGGAGATGAAGTGGAGGTTGTTCATGCAGATGACTCGATCGAGATCTCATTAGTCGGCATGAACATTTGGGATGCAGACGACCAAGAGCCGCTCTCTGGAATCAGTTTGGACGGCTGTGAGCGCATCGAAGCTTCAAAAAACGGGGTGAGGCTGGTCTTATCCACCGGCCTGACAGAGTAACAAGATCCAAGTCATTGGACGTACGTGGCAAGGCCGATCCCTGCGATCGGCCCCAAAAAATAAAAAGCAAGGATCTCACCTCAAGCATGTCACGTAGTCATAGTAGAGCACCAATAAGTTGTAAACCCTCATTGAGCAATGCAATGAAAAAGGAGGCCGATTCCAGCAATCGGCCAAAATTAGTCTCAACATACGGTTTGCCTGTGTTCAGCACCTATCTAGCATTTTGTGTTTTGTGGCAGGCTCATAGATGGCTGGAAAGCCGATATCTTCAATTACTTGAAATATTCGGCTCGGGGGGCATACACACGGAGAAGGTACGAGGCTACAAAGTATGTACCCAGGAGGAGCCGATTCATTCGTATGTACCCAGGAGGAGCCGATTCATGAAATCGATCGGCCAGTAAAAAATCGAAAATAGTAAATTTTTTAAGTACAGCCGATGCTCGGACATCGACTTTAGAATAAAAAGCCGATGCACAGCCATCGACTCAAGAGGTACAAGCTGTTACAGACAGAGGTACAAGCTCAGTGGAGCAGTTATCGGGTTACATGGAGGAGCTCTACTGAAGGAATGCCTCAAGGGCACGGAGTGCGGTAGCACGAACACGATCCACCTCGGCGATCTCAGCCTCGTCATCCTCGTCCTGGCCTGTCACCAGCTGCTTGTTCAAGGCGCGGATCTCGGCCAGATCAGTCTTCAGTTCAGCTTTGAGGCCTTCTGCTTCCTCGTGGGAGCGGGCAATAAGAGCTTCCTTATCTTGGATGAGCTGTTTGGTTGCCCGGACCCTCTCTTCAAGGTCCTCCAACTCCTTTTGCAGGGTCTCAAGTTCAGCAGTGCTGACAGAGGTTTCAGTTTTGGCGTCCAAAGCTGCCTTTTTCTCATTAAGCCGCTGACACTTGTCTGCAATATCGGCTTTCAATGGAAGTTGGGCGTGGCGTAAGCCGATTCTCTGACGAGCCAATGTCACCCTTGACTTGTAAGCAGACAGAGTCACAACTGGCCAGAGCTTCACCTGCAACGTCACCGGGAGATGAGGCTGGATGTCTTCAAGAATGCTCTTTACTTCCTCGGTATCTTCAACCAATGTTTCGACTGAGGAGGAGAGCAAGGCCTTGAGATGCTGGAGTTGACCATGGGTAGCGATGGGTCCTGACTCTTCACTTGATTTAGACGTGGCTGGTTCGATGGACTCAGGGTCGAACGTTAGCAAGTTTGAGAGGTCACAACCCTGACAAACAACGAGAGCAACGTCAGTATACAGCAAAGGAGAAAGGCAGAGCTAAGGAAAGGAAGTCTAAGGAAAGGAAGTGTACCTATCCTAAGACCATAGGAGCAGCTGACGAAGAGGTGATCGGCTCTTGTGTTTCTGCTGAGGGTTTGGCCAAGGTGGCAGCCGTGTCAGCCACACTTTTTGAGGTTGCTAGGTCCAGGGTGGTGGATGGCATCACTACCTCCTGGACTTCCCCACTAGAGGTGTCATCAGTCTGTAAAGAAAGTGGTTAGCCGATAGGAACGGCAATGGGTTAGCACAAAATATGAGCCGAGGAGGATATGAAGAGTAATTACATTCGAAATCTCCTGGTGTGATGAAGAGGTTTGTGGTGCCTGGCGAGCTCTCTTGATGCATCGGCTCTTTGTGCGTAGACCGCCCTGTCCTGCTTTATGTGAAGCCGGGGAAGCAGCAGGTTCGGGAGCTGACCTTTTCTTGAAAGCCGACGGTGGCAAGTCTGGCTGGTTCTGCGTGGTGGTTTTCCCAGAGTTGTCGGAGCTCGAGTCCCTTCGACTGGACTGCGTATCCTCACTAGAGTTTTCTTCAGTGGAGGCCTGCAAAGGAAGCACGAGCAGGTTGCAGAAGCCGAGAAGGATGGATGAAATCAGCCAAGGCATGGATCAACTTACGTGCAAGTTTTCTTGGGCTGGAGTCGGGGTTTGGCGCCTCAAGGTCTTCCTGACAGCCACTTTCCTCGCGGTTGTTCTCGCCGTAGCTGAGGCTCGGGGGGCAACCGGCCTAGAAGATACTCTGCTTTTAGAAGCCAATTTTGGTGAAATCGGCTGGCTCTGCATCACAACCTTTTTCAAGGATGGTGAGTTCTTGCAGAAGAGGACCACTAGAGCTGCTGGGAGGAATCTGAAAGGAGAGCCGTCATCGTGTGCAGGCTCTGGACCGTCTTGTTGCTGCAAAAAGATAGTGCATGGTTATAAGCAGAAGGAAATCATTGTAAACTACTTCGAGATAATTTCTAAATAGTGGTACCTGTCCTGCAGGGATATTGTATTCAGCATCAAGTTGTTTCAGCAAGGGTCCCAGTGCTCTCCTAAAGGCATGACTCTTCCACATTGACCACCAGACCTCAAAACCATCGGTTGAAGAGGTAAAAGAGAGGTTGTGAGGAACAGGGATGGCTAGAGCATCAAAGAAAGAGTAACACCTCTGACCAGTGAGGACGTTAGGCAAGTCAGCTCTGCTTTCTGTTAAGTGGTGGAGAAAGAAATGGGAAGGCACCTGCCCAAGACCAAGCTGCCGGGCCGCTATGACCGGCTGATAGGACTCATAACCAGGTTTGATGATCCTCTTGGAGGTACTCATGCCCACTGGAAGGAAGCAGGGGCGAATCATGATGGAGTACAATTGCCGGGTGCTGGTGTCATCGGCAAAGCTGTCTAGCCTGAAGGAGACGAGATTCTCAAAATGCTCAGACTCCGTGTAAGGAAAGAAGAGGGGATTGTCCAGGCCTTGGAAGAATATGCTGAACCATTTTGATGCCTCCTGAGGAATCAGTTTACTGCCTGGAAAGCTATACAAAGCTTGGCCGTAGCTAGTGCATCGGATTTGCTTCCCGGTGGCGTCTGGAAAGGTGCGAGTGGCTAGACGTGGGAAGTTTGGGATGTGGTTCTGAAAGTATAGCTGGGCCCATAATTGAATAAACCACCAAGGACCTCCTGTTTTGACTGTGTTTTGGGAAAACAGTTTGACAGCCATCAATTGGAGATATCGATAGACCTCTCCAAGGAATAGTTTGCCAATGCCCAGCTGGGTGCCCCTGGCAAGTTCATAGGCCAAGGAAAGGTAATTCTTGGTGGGAGCAAGGGAAGGGCCACAAAACATGAAGTGTTCTAACCAGAAATTTAGGAAGGCCGTGTGTTCTTTCTCTGTTACAGGGCCTTTGTTTTTCATGTGGCGTCGAAGATAAGCACCCCAGTTTGTGCAGTCTGTTTTGGAAGAGAGTTTGAAAGGAACCTTTGGCAGCATAAAGGCAGAGGGGCTTGGGGATGCAACATCTAGACCGGTGATCATGGCCACGTCCAGTAGGGTTGGTGTCATGGGGCCATGACCAAACATGAAGCAATTTAAAGCATCAGACCAAAAGTAGCCGATGGTTTTCAAAAGGTTTTCATGTTTCTCAAGGGGAGACAGTGATAAGGCTAAGGCATCGGCTATTCCTGTAGTTTCCCAGGTGGATTGGTGAGTTTTGGCTATTCTATTATACCATGAAACCCAATCTTCAGGAGGATTAGGCCAGGCTCGTAAGCAGTCGGCCCAAGAGGATAGATCTAAGTTCTGGTCTACGAAGGGAATTCTATTGGCCTCGCATGAAATCAAATGAGCAGGACTCTCGGTGGAACGAGGGCCAAGACAGAGAGAATTTGGAAGGGAAGGATGCGACAGTAGAATGTCTGATACCTAAAAATTAATGACGGAATAAGACATTAATTCAGGTGTTTGCTGTTAATTCCAACAATATGCGCGGATAGCGAGGAGCGGTTGGGAATTACCTTCAAGCCAGAGACCGTACTGTTGGTGTTGGATGGTCCCGCCATTGGATTCGCTGCGGAGTGGAGTCTGCGCGATTGGGATTTGAAAGTTGTGTGGCCGAAAGATGGATCTGTGCGAGCGACGATTTGGGGATCTGAGTTTACTCTTGCGGGCGGGGGTTGCAGGTTACCGTTTGAATAGGCAACTGGGTTGGCCTTGCTCGCGTTGTGATAAAGGCCGGTGTGCTGCCATCGGCTCTTTGCGCGTTGACTCGCGTTGGCAATCGGCAAACGTTCTGTGGAAAAGGACGATGTGCTGCCATCGACTCTTTGCGTGTTAACTCGTTTTGACAATCGGCAAAATTAATATGGAAACGACAGTGACATAGAAACGTTTTCTTCATTGATAAAGAGGATTTTTACATGGAAGAGCCGATTGCTCAAGCAAGGAAGAACAAAAGAGAAGCCGATTGCTACTACTACTAGTTCTATGCTAGTAATCCTAGTCTATGGGCCGTCACTGCCCTCGTCGTCGCCGTCGTGGCTGTCGTCGACGCTACTGCCGGCGAGCTCCTCGTCGCTGCTGCCGTAGTTCGTGGCAGGGGCCGTCTCCTCCTCGTCGTCATCCTCGTCGTCGTCATCGGCGTCTGACCCGAAGCAGATGCGCTTCGCCGGCGGCTCGTCAGAAGAGGTGTCGCTCTCCTCTTCCTCTTCCTCGTCGGAGGAGGTGAAGTCGTCCCAGGAGAACGAGTCATCCTCGCTCTCCGCCTCCAGTTCCCCATCAACGAGGAACTGGAAGTCATCTTCTCCGTCGGTCAAAGACTTATCATCCTCGGACCAAACGGAGGAGTCGTGGTCCTCCTCGTCCCACTTCGTTGGGGCGAGGATGTTGTATGCCCTCATTGGGTCCCACTCTGGCGTCGGCTCTCGGAGGGGAGAGGATGAGTAGAAAAGCCCGGAGGAAGCAGAGGAGGAGGAGGAAGACATGGCTGTAGAAGAGGGTTTTTGGGCCGATGGCTAGTACAGAGCAGGGGATGAAGAAGTGAACTGCTCGATGCGGTTAAATAAAGAGGAGGTAGTGAAGATTTAATGTTGCGGTGGTTTCCGAGGACGTGGTGCCAAAACCGTCAAATCGTGCAGAGAAGTTGAGAAGGCAAAGCATCATGATGAAAGGATACTGTGACGGTTCTGCTCTGCCACGACGTGACCCAACGAAGAAAAAACAGAGTGGTTTTGAAATTATCATTATCAAAACCAGGGGGCATGTGTTATCACCAGAATTTGGCCAACTCAGGAGGTGGGCCGTGATGAAGATGGGCTTGAAGGATATACGCGCGGAATGTCTCTGAATCGGCCTTGTACGTGAATTTGGGCTGAATTGCCCGTGTATCTGTACATTGTAGTAGATTGCATCTTAGTTTAGAATTAAGAGATAGAGTTTAGCTCGTACACGGTTAGGTGTACTTCCAAAGATAGAAAGTCTCCGGACTATAAATATGTACCTAGGGTTATTGAGAAAGGAGGACGATCACGTTCACAACAAACACAAACCAGGCGCATCGCCACCCCTTGTTTTGAGTGTTTCTTCCGGGTAAGCATCATGCTGCCTAGATCGCATCTTGCGATCTAGGCAGTATACGTTTATTCGTTATCTGGTATTGCTCGTGCTGAAGCGTTGTTGATGGCGAGTAGTACTGTTTATCTTAGGTGTTTTGGAGTTTGCATCGATGCTCTTATGATCTGCTTGATTAGCTATGCTGCCCCATGATATCTAGCTGCCCTTACACCTATCTTAGGTGTAAGGGCAGCACCTTACTTTGTCTTTATTTAGTAGATTTGATCTGTTACGGTTGCTCCTTGTTCTTCAAGGATTAGTTTAATATCTGCATAGTTAGGCCTTGCAAACGGGTTGAACGATCCAGTAGCGCGTAGGGTACGGTTTGCTGGTCCTAGAAGGGACGTTCCGGGAATCGACACTATGTTGGTTTTTAGGCCTCATCTAGGGTTAGTTTTCTGTTATCTTACGTGTCTGCCAGGCTCAATCATGTGTAGGATGTTTCGGTTATGCGGTAAAAACCCTAAACTGTCGTAGATCTGATTAGCTTAGTATTGATAAAGCAAGAAACCCATGTTATTGCATATCTAACGTGAACCATGGGTTGATCGGCTCCTTGAGCCGATCCACAGGGTAACCTGAGAGCCGATCGAGGCTCATTTAATGTTTACGTGTCTACCATGCAGGAAACTAATCGAAACGATCCAGCACCTTCCTGACCAGGTATAGGTCAGGTGGCACGCCCTCGCATCCGCTAGGACGTGTGCCAGAGCACTGCGGGCCGTTGTTCGAGGTACCAAGACCCACCAGCAGTCTTGGGAGCCTCCCGGCTCTTCGTGTTGCTTAACCGCTGCCCGCCGGTGGGTTTTGGCAGGCAACAGCATGTTATATGGTCAGCATCAGGTCCAACTTGTACCGTACCCAACTCTTAGGGTTGCAAAGATCTTTGACAACTGGTTACAAGGCATTGATCGTAAGCTCAAAATCCTCATTCGGATGATGTGAGCGGTAGACTTAATGTGATCTCTATGACTATTTAGAAACAGCATGTCATTTGATGGAAAAATTGATCTTCTGCAAAAATTACCTACAAGTGTATACACTTGCTTTGTCTGTTATTCAACAACAAGAAAACCGCGAACTATTTATGATCTGTACATGTTTTAAGCATGTGGTCAACGATGTCCTTACCCAACATGCATGGTTGCATGCCTGTCTAGCATCAGAATCTATCCTCCACATCCTTCGGCACTATTAGTCGTCGGTGGCTCTCTACCATCCCTTATTCAACGTGTGTACGATTTCATTGTTATCTGTGCGGCTATGTGCATCTGGAAAATGTAGAGATAAATTGTGAACTCTCTCTATATTTGGTTTGGTCTCATGCAACGTTCCAAGTTTAGCAAAAGACTAATCATCAGAAAATATACGAAAATTGGGTTTGTTGGTTGATAACCTCAAAAAATTTAAAAGAACTGGCAATACTCACTTAGCATGTGGTCCTGCAGGCCGGTTGCCTAGCAACCATCACCTCTTTTCTTTTCTCCTGCAGACCCGTCATCGCTGAAGATGGCGCACCCAGGCGAGGGGCATGCTCCGGCGCAGCCTGGGTGGGTCTGCTGGTTGTTCCAACTGGTTTCCTGTATCCTTCTCGTCCTCATCATTGTGTGGGTGATGCGCCTCGCGGGTTACGACCAGCAGATTGCTCTCGCAAGCGCTGTACCTGTCGCGTTGTTGAGCTTCTTCCTCATGAAGCTAGAGTTCCTGCGGCGCTACCCTGGCGGTGACCCAGCGGCGACGGCGCACGAGCGGCGGCGGACCGAGCTCTTCGTGCGGGCGTACTCCCTGGCATGTGTCAGCATGCTCACCGTGCACGTCGCGAGAGCAGTGTCGATCCCGGAGCTCAAACTTTCCCTGAGAGTGGTCGCCACCGTCATCTCGGTCGTGGCATTCTACTACTTGTTTACCGCCCGCTGCTGCAGTTCCCGCACAGACGACGCCGAGCAGTCCCGAGATCAGAGGGTTTGAGCTATGTCAACATTTAAGGGAAATATTAGTATAGATTGATTGATCATGGCATCATTGGCATGTAATGCATACATTCATGTTATCTTGTCGTGTCTAACTTCCTGTATGTTCTTGTGTATGTATTACTGTTTGTATAATGTTTAGCTGACGGAGAATTCTGACGCCATACTCGTTGATTTTGAGCTAATGTCCGATCGATAGATTGATCTGTCTTAGGTTTTTTTTTAGGGGAAAATAGGGACTTTATTACTCAACAATCATGTGTGGTACAAAATCTGGCGGTTCAACGAGCCACACTTGACGTTCAAAAGGAAGCGAAATAGAGTTCCTAGCAACTAGGTGACCTTCCTCATTACATTCCCTATTCTCATGTTGAAAACTAACAAACTCAAAAAAATTAGATCTAATCTCAATCTCCTTCAGAATAGCACTATAAAAGCATAAGTTCTTCTCTTTCATCAACTTAATAACTTCCAAACAATCTGAAGACACCATTATCTTTGACAGTCCCAGATCTTAAGATAACGTGAGTGCTTCTGCATATACCATAGCTTCCAGATTTGATGGATCACTGATCTTGGATCGTTCTTGAAGAAGCGCTAAGAACATATCAGTTTCATCTCTGCTTGCGGTCGTCGGGGTCGGTGTGGAGAACGGATCTACCAGAGGAGGTTGTCGATCGATCATTACCGGCCATGATAACGGCGGCGTGGCGTTGCGGGCACTCGATGGACTCCGTCTCCGAGTTGGAATCGAAGAGGTGGAGGATAGAACCATCCTCGAAATCTCCCGGATTGGAGAGTGGGACGATAGAGTTTGCGATGGAAGCTGGCATGATCGCCCCGGCGACTGACCCAACGGTCGCCGAGTCAGCATCATCGAGTAAAGCAGTGTTGTCGTCGGCGGGGATGTCACCCGGGATTGTGAGAGTGGTGGTGTAGAGCTTTCCTGGCGCATTGAAGTCACGTGTCGGGCTAAGACGGGCGGAGGACTCGCCCGCCGACTCGATCGGGTTGATGATGCCGGTGGAGCCGATGAACAGGTTCGTCGTGCCGATCGGCACCATCACGGCGTGGGTGATGGGCGCCGGCGCTGGGCAACAGGTACTCGACTAGATGTGGAGAAAGCCGCTGGTGGTGATCATCCGGCCGGTGGCGATTGAACGGCGGATCGGCGGGTATGGTGTCACCGCATATCTCAAGCTTGACACCCCCACGACCCACGGTGGACGCCAATGTCGCGAATGTGACCACGACAAGTGTTACAGGTGAAAGTAAACGAATGTCGTCTAGAGGGGGCTGAATAGGCGTTTTAAAACTTTTACGAGATGAGCTTAACAAATGTGGAATAAAACTAGCATTTACTTTGTCAAGCCCAAAGCCTATATACTATGGTTCACCTATGTGCACCAACAACTTATGCTAAGAAATACAAGCAACTATGTGATAGCAATATATATAACTTCAAGCATGATGGTTATCACAAAGTAAAGTGCATAAGTAAAGAGCTCGGGCATAGAGATAACCGAGGCACGCGGGAGACAATGATTTATCTCGAAGTTCATATTTTTGCGGGTGCTAATCTCCGTTGGAGAGGTGTGGTGGCTTAGTGCTCCCGAACGCCACAAGAGGCCTCACCTTGAGGTGTGTTTGCTCGATGCATATATACCAATGCCACAAAGGCATCACCCCAAGATGCGGTAGTCACACCACACACCGAGCGCCACGAAGGCCTCACCTTATTCTCCGGTAACCCTCGCCACAAAGACCTAGGTCACGATTTCACTAAGGGATTTACTTCGAGGACGAAATCGGGCTTTACACAAAGGTTGGGGCACACATTCACAACTTAATTGGAGGCTCCCAACAAATCACCACAAAGGCATATAATCCGTCTAGGGTTCCAAGAACCCAAGAGTAACAACCTTCTTGCTTTCACCACCACGAATCTTCGTGGAAAGCTCAAACCGATGCACCAAATACAATTGCAAGAACACCACAAAGATGCTCAAATTCTTCTCTCTCTAATTCTAACAAAGCTACAAAAGCTATTGGGAAAATAAGAGAGGAAGAACAAATAGGAGAACACAAAGAAGTCCAAGATCTAGATCTAGTGTGTTCCCCTCACTTAGAGAGGATATTGATTGGTGGAAATGTAGATCTAAATCTCCTCTCTCTTTTCTCTCAAATGAGGTAAGAATCATGGAGGGATTGAGAGAAAGAGCAAGCTACTCAAGAACAACAATGGAGGAGAGTAGTAACCAACCCAAGGAGGAAGAAAGGGGGCCTTTTATAGGTCGCCCACGAAATATGGCCATTGGGACTTTCCAGGCCGGAATATCCGGCCTAAGTGAGGGCAGAAAATTTCGCTCCCCCCCCCCGAAATTCCGGCCAGACATGAAATTTCCGGCCAAATTTTTTAGGGGCCGTAAACTTCAAATGTTCCGGGGGCCGGAAATTCCGCCCCCTGAAAATTGGCAGGAATGACAAAACGAGAATGATTATAACTTGAGCATCAGGGGACTCCGATTTTGATGATCTTGGGCTTGTTTCGAAGCTAGTTACAAGCTCTAGAAGACCATGTAGGGAACCATCATAGTCCAGCAGGGGAGGAAAGAAACACATGATAAAAGGATTGACCTATCTATAAAAGACAAACCGGTTAAACCTCTAACCTTGAAAACGCAACAAGTTTTCCGTGCAAAAACCGTTCTCGATGAACTAGAGCTTGTCATGAGAATAAGCACAAGCTCTAAGACATAACATGAATAATATCCAAATAACAACCAAGAAATATGATGAAAGGGTGCAAAGGTTTAAGCTCTCTGAAGGATACGGTCGAGTTACTCACTCGAGAGCCCTTTTGATAGTACGGCAACTAAACTATAAATCGGTCTCCAACTACACCATGAGACCGGTAAGAAAGAAACCCTATCAAGAGCAAACCTTAACCTTGCCCGTTCCCCTTGAGCTCGATGATGATGATATTAACCGCAACAAGATGGAACACCTTTCTTGATAGTGTTTGCTTGACGAAGTCTTGTGGATTGCTTCCCCATAATCCACCGTGGAAGAGCTTCTTCTTCGACGCATCTTCACATATCTATGATCACCAGATGGATGGAAAGCTTCAAGCAAATGATCTCTTCGAGATGGCTCATCTTGAACTTGCACTTTATTTCTTCATTCTTCATCATGTTGAGGCCTTGAAGTTAAACTTGAGGGCTCACTTCATCTTCATCTTCAAGACATACATGACACTTGATATTCTTCATCAATTTCTTCTTATTGCAATCTTGAAGCCAACATATGGTTCGAGCATTAACTATGGACAACTCCTACATATATAACTCAACGCAAACATTAGTCCATAGGGATTGTCATCAATTACCAAAACCAACATGGGGGCTCCATGTACTTTCAACAGGGTGCAACACTTTGTTAGGTGTGATGCAAGGGAGATGTAGCCATCTGCGGAACGAGCTTGGGCAAGGACACGTGGTTACCTAGGTTCTACCCCTCTAGAGAGTAAAAGGTCTACGTCCTGCTAGATATGTATTGATTGGAGTGTTTACAATGGGGGAGTTCACGAAATCGGTGTAGGGCGACTGCGAGCTAGGATTTCGGTGGATGAAGATTCGGTTCGTTCTAGCCAGGGGTTTTATGAGCAACCCCGCTTAGGGTTCACAGAATTACGTGCCTAGGTCAGTTACAAGTGGATAGGCCTGATGGGCCCTAACCTACTCTCAAGGCATCTTCTTGGGCTTCAGTCGCCGGAGACCACATAGCCCTATCGTAGGCGATTGACGTCCTCCTAGGATTCATTTGATCCGACGAGTGAGCTAGGTGATGGGCTCCCTAGGGCACATCCCCATCAACCACACCATGTCTTTCATCAAGAGCAACAACTCCATTAACATTGATTTTCACCAGGCATGTAGGTGATGTCGTCTATCAACCAACACGTCGTTGTGGCCCTTGTGGTATACTAGACTTTCCAGGGCGATCTCACCCAGGTCCTTTAGAAACCTTTCAAAAATTCAAAATTACTTAGCGAGCTTTGGAATTGGTCTTCATGTATCGCATTACACCTTGATGTCCATACAAACCACAAAGTATCCAGCATCTTGACAAATCCAACATGATCAAGTGATTCATGCATCGCAAACAACCATTGTCACGCATTAGATGTAGAGTTCAAGGACATGTGCTCTATAACCTCTTCATCGACAAGCCCATACAAAATGAGCCATGTTACAATCAATAAGCCAAGAATCTTCCACGACATTGCATATTTTCTGGTTGCACCACCATATTCCATGCATGTAGTACCTGCGCTAATGGGAGACTGCTGTGAGCCAGCCTCTAGGCAAAAACCCTCACTTTGGAAGGGAACCTTCCCCATCATCGATCAATTATTCTCCTCCTCGCCTATATGAGAACTCACCCTTCTCTGATCCGGCCAGTCTTCACAGACTTTTTTAGTTGGGATCAACATACAGCAAGCTGACCTCACACTGAATATCCCATTCCGCTCATGCATCCATGCCCAATGATCACCCTGGATGATTGAACTAAGCGGGGTCTTCAGAATGGCGTGTACATCCATTGGCAAGAAAACCGAGTTCAGAACATTTTCATTTCAACATGCTTCGATGCGTTTAATTAATTCACTCGCCAGCTCTTCATCTTTATCTCCTCTTGCCGTGATTGGTCTCATGAATTCTTTACGTGAGATCCAGTTATGCTCCCAAATCTTTGTGGTCCTTCCGTCACCAATTCTCTTTACAATTTCATGTTTCAACACTCCAGCCTCTTCACAGATAGTACACCAAACCTCAGAGGGTGAGCTTCCAAGCTGTGCTTCAAGGAGATTACCATTAGAGAAATAAATAGCCTTCAATAGTGTTACACTCAAAGACAAAGCATCATGGAGAATACTCCAAGCCTGTCGAGCTATCACAGTAAGATTAAAACACTCCAAGTCTCTTAAACCAAGGCCTCCCATATACTTAGGTTGGATCATCACATCCTAAGATACCCAAGCTGGCTTCCTTTTCCATTCCTTTGCATCCCCTACAAAATTTCCTTATCAAAGAATTAATGTGCTCACCTATACCCCATGGGAGTTTAAAATAATACATAGAGAAAATAGGTACTGATTGTGCAACAGATTTAATAAGAACCTCTTTACCTCGAGCTGAGAATATTTGTTCTATCCATCCCTACATTTTCTTCCAAACCCTATCCTTTAGATACTTGAATGCACCATTCTTTGACTTCCCTACATCATATGGTAAGCCAAGATATTAATCATTCAGAGACTCATTAGTAACGTGAAGAATCCATTTTACTTCGTTTCTAATAGCGGTTGTAGGTGAGTGTTGTTGTCTCTTTCAATTGGGGCTTGTTCCGACTTATCTTTGTTCCTTTGGGCCACTTGGTTGATGGGATTATTTTACATGTATTAGAGCATCTTTAACCCATCCCCTTTCGATCGTTAGAGGAGTATATTTTCTCCTCTAACGGCTAGAACCTTCTCTAACCCAACCCCAAACGGCCTTAGAGGAGAAAAAAATTTAGGAGTCGGCCTCCGCAGCTCGTAAATATACGCGTCGTGGGCCTCGATTCGCATATTTTTCTCCTCCACGCCGTCGTCACTGCCTCACCGCCCTATGGCACCATTCCTGCTGGCGTTGCTGCCGCCAGCCACCTTTTCCCTCCACCGACTACCCGAAGCACCGCAACCCTTTCCCCCCCTATTTGCCCCTGTCGCCGGTGCTAGCCATCCCTGGAATCGCCCTGGAGCCGCCGCATCGAGGTGGATCCCACCGCCAGTGGCGGAGCTAGAGCAAAACTAATCAGGGTGCACTGCTCCAGGCTACTCTAGAATTGCAATGAATTTAAGCCAGACGGGTGCACAAATTAGTGTCTAGAGGGGTGCACAGACTGGTTTTGCCGCTAATTGCAGGATTAATTTTTTTCTACCCTGGTGCATGTGCACCCTGCTAGCTTCAAGTAGCTCCGCCACTGCCCACCGCCGGTCGGAACCGAAAGAAAGCTCATACCGCTGCGAGGTCGATTTCGGTCGGGAAAAGCTGCCAGAGGGGATGGAGGTGGTGCAGATCGACCATGTTCGTCGAGTTGGTTCCCGAGGCCGAGGTCCGTGGCCGGATTCCGATGAACTTCTCCCGGCGGCGGAGACGCCAGATTGTCGCCATCCGGTCGTCGCGCAGCCGCCAGGAGGGCATTTGTTGGCCACGACCTTGTCGTCCGTTCGTCCCGTAGCCCCCGCGGTCGTCGAGTTCCCTTTGGCCGGTGCAACTGTCCCAGCCACGATCTACACCTCCGTCGCGCACAAGGTACTCAACGGAATTCATCGAGGAACGGCCAGATACACGCGGCCATGCACCTCCGGTATGGCTTCTTTGTCCTCGCGCCGCCACAAGTCGCCGGATTTACGGTTGAAGGACGTCGTGCGAGCATCGGTGGCAGCAACCGCACCGGCACCAGCTCCGGCACCGCATCACCTCCGGCGATGGCTGCAGCCCTTGCCCCTGCCCTAGCTCCGGCACCGGCGGATGAAGAAGATGATCCTTGGATACCCAATTCTCCAAGGTATGATTTTCAACCCCTCTTTGTTTTGGAAATTTGGTGAACTTCAGCAGATGAACAAGACATTTGTTCGTTCAAATTCGTAGCAAGAAGGAGAGACAAGGAAAATGGACCGAGGATGAGAACAACGATTTATACTTCGCATGGCATGATCAAACACTCATTAGAGATAAGCAACCGGTCAACCAATTTTGGGAAGGAATCCATGTCAACTTCAACCAAAGGACAAGTGGCGATGGTCGAACCTTGCCATCAATAACGAGTAGGTGGTCGGCTCTAGCCATGCACTACAATAGGAGGATGTTTAAGGAAGAAGATGACTAGTGGAGGAGGTTTGAGGAAGATGATGACTTTTGATGAAGATGATGAATGTGCTATCAATTTGTTAGATTTTTCGATAAAGGGAATATATTAACATCAAGAAGATACCAACTACACCCAGCCTCTGCAACAACGCACCACCCTAATAGCACTACGGATGCACACGGCCAAAAAATGGAAAAGAAAACTAAGAAACAGAAGTCCCGCTACAGTATCTCGGGTCTAACAACAGCAGTACATCCACCGCCAAGACAACACCTGAATTACAGACTCTCCAAAAACGACGCCTCCAAGAAGGGAACAAGTGCTCAAACACCATCATCGCCCGATCAAAGATCTTAGGTTTTCACCCTGAAGATAGTCCCCGCTCTCAAAACAATGCCTCCACCAAGGCCATTGCCAGGCACAACCAGTTAAGGTCAGACCTTGGGTTTTCACCCTGAAAGGTAGGACTCTGCGTTTCACCTTTGTTGTCGCCCCCAGTTTCATACCGCTGTTGTGAAGCCCGGAACACCAAGCCAGTCTCTCAACAGCGCGAAGACTTGAACCTCCCTTAGCTAGTCCTCCCCTCCGGCCTTCATGAAATTCTCTTCTTCCGACTTTCATCATGGATCCATAGTCACTTGATGTCAACACAGAAAAAGAGCTTCGCGCCGCTCCCTCCGGAACCAATCGGTCGGAATAAAAGCATGGGTGCGCACGACCGAATACCTCCGATCCAGCAAACTCCGGGCAAAGCATCGTTACATTCGCCGGCGGAGCCTTCCGGAACTCAACCCTCCGGCCAGATCACGAGTCCAGGCCTCCGGTAGGTCCTCCTCTTCACGCAAGAGAGGCCCTAGAACCGCCGCCTTTATACAGGTCGGACCCCCACGTCGACGACCATCCCGGGCTAGCCAATCCAGCCCTCCACCGGCGACACCATCGCCGGCTTCCATGCTCCTCCATCTCGCCGCCGGATCGCGGTGATAGATCAAAAGATCCACCACCACCAACCGCAGGCCGACCCTCTCCGGCGCAGAAGAGAGCCACCTCCTCCGTCGAACCCAAGGCTGCTGCCCCGGGCGCCCTCGTGACGCGGAAGAAGCCCGAGATCGCCTCCACGACCGACTAGAGGCGGGGGGGGGGGGAGGGCATGGATTTAGATGATGCTATAAATTTGTGCTACTTTATATGTATCATGAACCATCTTATGTTATGTTGTCTTGTACGAATGTGCTCAAATTTGCAAATTATGCTTTCTCCTCTAAATTTTTTGAGGATCGATTCCACGATGCTAAGTTTAGAAGGGCAAATTTGCTCGTCTAAGTTTGCCCCGGCCCTTTCCTCCTCTAAATTATAGGGGATGGATTAGAGATCCTCTTATACTTACCACTGACTGATACTGATGCAGAGTGCAACCATGTGTCGTTGATGGTTCCCTTCATTTCGTCGCTTACCAACGGCAGAAGGAAGCACACCGGCCAGGTTAACTTTTCTCCACCTCATAGTCAGGAAAATAAAACCATGCAGCCGAAGAATAGATAGAGCCAAATATATTTTGAGCTGGACAAAATTTCAGCTGTAACTCTGCCAAAAATCTCAGGTGCAACAACGCCGACGGATATACTTAACAAAATATGTTTTGCATATGGCCCGACCAGAACCCCCGATCGATTGCACACCACGTGAAGTGCGGTGACATGACGTGGCAGCCATATGCTCCTCCGACTTATCTCCACCACAGAGAAGCTCAAATTCCACACGAATGCTTTCCCTAGAGGCTATCTTCCACATACTCCCTCAAAGTTCTACAGAATCTATGCACCTCTGAACTACGGTGGTATTTTACAGGATGGACGCATCAGTATTTCATTATACAAGGGAATGGCGAAATGGAAGTACACAATCTTGCATATATAGCCTCCTCGTTGTTTGTGGTAATGGATCTGCAATACTCCCTCCGTCCACAAATAAAAATAGTGTAGATTTGGTTTTTGGATAAGTCAAACTTTAATAATTTTGATTTTTTTTTACCAAAAAGTAGCAACATATGTGACATCAAATTATTATATTATGAGACTATATTTTGAGATAAATCTAGTAATGATAGTTTAGTATCATAAATGTTGTTATTTTTCCTTAAAAAGTTAGTCAAAATTAATAAAGTTTGACTTATCTAAAAACCCAAATGTACACTTATTTGTGGAGGGAGGGAGTACCTGGCTCCCAAGTCGGTTTCTGCCTCGTCACGGCGCACCGCACACACAATTTAACCTTAGCCTGAGATAATAAAATACGGAAGTTTTTTTTTTGACGCTTAAAATACGGAAGTAGTGAGAGAGAGGCACACGACACTACACGGCGCACGAAATTAACCGGACCGCGACCCCTCCACGTCCGGCGCAACCTAAGCCACCCAGCACCTAGGCAACCACCGGCCTCTTCCGGCCACAACCATGGAGCAAGCCCTCCGCGGCCATGCGACGGAAGAGGTGGCCGGGCGCAGGCCGTCCCCGCCGGCGCGGTTCACGCCGCTGGAGCTCGCGGCGGCCGAGCTGCTCGTCCACCTCAGCGAGAGCAGCTGCTCCACCGGCGCGGCCTTCACCCCGCGGGGATCGGGGACGGCAGCGTCGGCGTGCTACTCCTCGTCCTCCTCCCCGCGGTCCGTCAACGCGCCGCCCGCCGCACCCGCGTTAGACGACCTCGTCGTCCACGCGATGAAACAGGAGGACGACGACGACGAGGGCCAGCAGGAGGTGGGCGGGAGGCCGCGGAGGAACAGGAGGTACAGATCGATCACGGATATCTACGACGCGACCCAGCCGTATGGGGCGCGCCGCGGGAAGGCTAAGACCGGCGCCGGCTCCGGCGCCGACGCCGGCGGCACGATGGAGAAGAGAAGGAAGTAGAAGGATCACGGGGGCTTGATAGTTCGCACGGAGTAGCCTAAGACAAGGGAGTTTGCCTGTACTTAGGGTAGCTAGCAGGGAGTAGCTTAAGAGATCAGTAGATCAAAATAATGTTCCAGTCCGAATCTTCTCTTCACAGAGGAGTTACTGGGCGAGCCACTTATTTGGAGCTTTAATCAAATGTAAATTATTTCGCTACTCCGTATCTCCGACAATCCAATTAACAGGCTGTATATGCAAGACGGATCATAGCATTTGATAACTACCATGAATGTCTTGCGTTTGGATCGGTTTGCACCGTGCTTCAATCTGAAGAACAACCTTGGTGATGTATACACAGATTCCATTATAACGTGTTTGTTCAGTGGAGTAAGCACCGCAGAGCGAGAGAGATAATTCTGAGTTTTCACAGCGCTTTTCAGTAAACGCCGTGATTAGTTCGGTTCTGGGCACGCTTGTTACCTGAATTTCGATGTTAATTAAGTACATCCTTCCTCTTCTATCTACTCCTTTTGTTTCACAAAATATGTTGATATTTGATTAAATTCAGTTGTATCTACATTAAGGAAAAAATAGCGGGCTATAACAAAATAGAGTCGGCCGAAAAATACGCTAATAGCGCGCTATATGTCAGGATCGCGGTTGATCCATGACTGCACACGATCGATGAGGAGGAAGAAGGGGAGCACGCGGGGCTCAGATCTACTTCTACTTGCTAAGGAAGAAAACAACAGTAGATAAAATAGGGTTTTGATTATGCTTGATCCACCCATCCACCCCACTCACACCTTTATATCCAAGGCATGAGCTCAAGCGTTTTACGGTTATACCCTTACAAGCCATATGGTTACAGATTTTAAGGCTAGGACAAAAAGGTAAACAGCAGCGGAGATATACTCGCCGAAGGATCTTCGTTTTGAAACTGGGCTTCATCTTGACCGTTGATTCTTGTCGCTGAAACTGAACAGTTCACTGAAGAACTTGGTGTTCGTCAGGTAAGGATCCTGACACCGCCCCCCCCTTAAGACAAGGCTTCAGGGCTTGAATCCTGGGAATGTGGCTTGGATGAAAGCTGCATCTTCCCAGGTGGCTTCGTCTTCTGATAGGTTCTCCCAAAGTATGAGCCATTGTGGAACTGCAATGTCGTAGCTGCCCGCGCTGCGTGGGACTTGTCGCCGGTCGAGGATGGCTTGAGGAGCAACCTTGACTTTGCCTGAAGCAGTAACAGAGGGCAATTTGGGGTTGGGTATAGCAGATTTACCGAGGTGCTTCTTGAGCTGATTTACATGAAAAACGTCGTGCATTTGACTGCCAGGAGGAAGGAGCAGCTTGTAAGCCACCTGACCAATCTTGTCTTGAACACGGAAGGGACCATACCATTTGGATGTCAGTTTGAGAGCATTGCGCAATCCCAGAGCTGTTTCGCGGTACGGTTGCATTTTGAGGTAGACCATATCACCCACTTGGAAGGATCGTTCTGTGCGTTTCATGTCAGCATATTTCTTCATCCTGTTCTGAGCACGCAGGAGATTGTCCTGCAGGGTTTTCAGCATATGGTCCTTTTCTTGGACAGTGACTTGTGTTGCTTCTGAGACATTGCAAGGAAGTGCAATACTGTGGAGCAGGGGAGGAGCATACTCATATAGTGCTTGGAATGGGGACATTTTGATAGCTGTGTGATAGGAGCAATTGTACCACCATTCTGCGGCTGGGAGCCATTGGCACCATTTCTTGGGTTCCTGGAAGGCCATGCAACGGAGGTACTGTTCGAGGCACTGATTGACTCGTTCGGTTTGACCGTCAGTCTCTGGATGGTGTGCTGAACTGTATTTGAGTGAAATGTTGAAGGAGCCGAATATTTCTTTCCACAATGTGCTGGTGAATATGGTGTCTCTGTCACTGACTATGCTGGCCGGGGGTCCATGCAGTTTCACAATGTTATCCATGAAAATGTCTGCTATTTTCTGCACAGTGTAGGGATGTGCAAGGGGAATGAAGTGAGCGTATTTGGTGAGGCGATCCACCACCACGAGGATGACATTTTTGCCTTGTGACTTGGGCAATCCTTCAATGAAGTCCATGCTTATGTCTGTCCATTTCTGCTGTGGAATAGGAAGAGGACTGAGGAGACCAGGGTATTGTACCTTTTCAGGTTTTGATATCTGGCAGGTTGGACATTCTGCCACACTCTGGGCGACAAACTGTTTAAGGTGAGGCCAATAGAAGAGTTGTTGGATACAATGGAGAGTAACTCTATGTCCAGAATGGCCACCATATAAGGAAGAGTGGAATGTCTGAAATATCTTGGACCTCAAATCAGTGTTGCTACCAATATAAATTCTGCCTTTGTAGCGAATTATACCTGACTGCAGGGTGTAATTTGGCTTGTGATCAGAATTTATGGCCAGCTCCTGGAGCAACTTGATAGCTGTGTCATCAGTAGTATAGGAAGCAGAGATTTCAGTTTGCCAGGTGGGTACCAAGACAGAGATCGCGTGGCATTGTTGCCTTGTATCTGGTACTGGCAAATCCTTGTCAGTTTCGTCAGGTTGAAACTGTCTGGATAGTGCATCGGCTACTGTATTTTCCTTCCCTTTTTTGTATTCAATGGAATAATCAAACTCCAGTAACTTCAACATGAGCTTATGCTGGATGCCCTCGAGCAGCCTTTGACTTCCCAAGTACTGTAAGCTGCGTTGGTCTGTTTTGATGACGACCTTGTTGCCGAATAAATAGTGTCGCCACTTTCGGAGAGCTTCCAAGATTGCTAATGCTTCTTTTTCATAGATGGACTGAGCACTGGTTCTAGGGCCTAGAGATTTGCTGTAGAAAGCCAGAGGTTTCCCTTGTTGCATGAGAATTGCTCCAATACCCGTGGCACATGCATCAGTCTCGAGGGTGAAAGGCTTGGTAAAATCTGGCAAGCTGAGCAAGGGGGGCTTAGACATTACTGATTTTAGTGTGTCAAAAGCCTTTTGTTGATCAGTGCCCCAATGGAAGTTGTCCTTTTTGAGCACATGGTAGAGTGGTTGGCAGATGGTGGCGTATCCTCGAATAAACCTTCTGTAGTAACCAGTCAAGCCCAGAAATCCTCTCAATTTTTTGAGTGACTTTGGTATTTTCCATTGGACTATATCAGCAATTTTGGTGGGATCTGTGGCCACTCCCTCTCCAGATATGATGTGGCCTAGGTATTCCACTTGCTTCTGGCCAAAAGAGCATTTGCTTAGCTTGGCTTTGAGCTCATGATTCCTGAGGATAGTTAACACAATTTTCAAGTGTTGTGTGTGTTGTTCTTCAGTCTGACTGTATATGAGGATGTCATCGAAGAACACTAGAACAAATTTCCTGAGGTATGGGGAGAAGATATTATTCATCAATTCTTGGAAGGTTGCAGGGGCATTGCTCAAGCCGAAAGGCATCACCTTATACTCATAGTGGCCAAGGTGAGTTGAGAAAGCAGTCTTGTGTATGTCAGATGGATTCATCCTAATTTGATGGTATCCTGACCGTAGGTCTAGCTTGGAGAAAATTTGTGCCCCATGCAATTCATCCAGTAAGTCCTCTATGACTGGTATGGGAAATTTGTTTTTGATGGTAATATCATTCAGACTCCTGTAGTCAACACAGAGGCGCCAAGATTTGTCTTTCTTCCTGACTAGAATGACAGGTGAAGAGAAAGGACTAGTGCTGGGTTGAATCTCCTCATTCTGCAACATTTGTTTGATGATTGCTTCAATTGTGTCCTTCTGTCCATGGGACATTCTGTATGGCCTGATGTTTGGAGGTGTTGCACCAGCCACAAGGGGTATACTGTGGTCAGCAGCTCTGTGAGGTGGCAGTCCCGTTGGAGAGGAGAAGATGTCCTCAAAGTCCTGAAGGATGAGAGCTAGTTCTGCTGGTAGCTCTGTAGTAGAGTTATCAGTACCTTTAGGAGGAAGTAAGATGTATCCAGTGGCTCCCTGTTCCAATATTTTGGAGCATTCTTCAGCTGTGATCAGTAGGTTCTTGTTAGGTACCAAGTGATCAGAGAAGGTTTGCTGTATTCCTTTATTGGCCAGTGTCAAGGTTCTGCCCAGGAAATCAAAAGTCACTGGGTTGTGGAGCTTGAACCAATTAACCCCAAGAATGATGTCGGCTCCTTGCAGGTTCAGTATGCGAAAATCTGCATGGAACAGTATATTGTTGATCTTGAAAGGCTGGTTGACTGCCACTGCATCAGATGTAAGAGTGCCTCCACCAGCTACTGTTACTGTTCTTTTGGGTGCATGTCTTATTGGAATATTGTGCTTAAGAGCAAAAGAATGATCAAGAAATGTGTTGGTGCTGCCGGTATCTGCCAAAGCAATGGCTCGTGCTCCTTTCAAGTGTAACAGCAGAGATATAGTAGATGCACTAGGAGACCCGGTGTATGCTGCAGCAGAGATATGCATCAGATTATCGACAGGTTGGTTCTGAACCTGTGGATGTGCTGCTGGTTGTTCTCTGTTGTCAGGGTGAGGGCCTTCATCTTGTGATAGTTCCTCGTCACTGTCTTCCTCTGAGTTTCCTTGCATCTGTAATGCATTTAGTGCTCTTTGCATAGGTTGGCACTTATGTCCCATTGTCCAATTCTCGGGACAATACCAGCACTTCCGTGGTTCTCTCGGACGAGCATTCAAGTCTCTGTTCCTGTTGTCTCTGTTTGGGATGTTCCTGGCTGGCAGAGGTACTGCATTGGTTCCTGGCATAGTTCTTCTAGTAGACGACAAGTAGGATTTTTCGTATTGCCGAGCATACCAATATGCAGACAGCAAGGAGTCAGGTTTCTGGCATTGCACCGTATGTTTGATGTTGTCCTTAAGACCACTGATGAATCTGTCGATGAAGAAGTCTTGTGGCAGGTATGATCATCCTCTTTTCATCAATGTCATCCAGGTTTCATACGCATTGATGTAGCTGTCGACATTGGCTGTTTGCTTCAGGTGTTGCAGCTGGTCCATTGGGTCCAAAGAATGATTGTCTGGGAAACGCTCAATTAGAACTTGGCAGAGGCGTGACCATGACAGTTGCTGTAAGTTGATGCCAGAACTGCTCAGCCATGTCTTGGCCTGTCCTCTTACGTGTGCCAGACCCCATTTAACTTGATGATTCTCAGTAATCCCAACCAGTGAGAAGATGTCCTCGCATTCCAGAATCCAAGCACGTGGGTTTTCTCCCTGAAAGGTTGGCAGTTCCACATGCGGGGCTCGAATGTTGGGGTCGTTGTTATGGTGGTTGGTGTTGTCAGTAGATGGGTATTGGGAGGAGTTGTTGGTTGTCTGATATGGTGTTGGGTTTGGCATTGGGTAGGGGTAATTGTAAGGTGGTGGAGGAGGGTAGTATGGTGGGTATGGGTAGTATGGGTTGGGTGGGTATGGATTTGGTGGGTATGGTGGTTGTTCTGGGGAATTGTAGGAGTTTGGGTTGGTGTGTGGGTTGGTAAGTTGGGTGATTTCGGTCTGGTGAGAGGAGGATGGGGTTGTGGTGGTGATTGGAGGGGTATTGGTGGTCACATGGGCAATTTGTCGAATGGAAGATGGGCGTTGCGTCTCTGGAGGATGGGGAAGCTAGTCTGGGGTGAATTTACCGAAGTTGGGAGGAAAAGGTGGTGGCTTTGGGTTGGGTGGTGTGGATATAGGGGTTGTTCCTTCTGGGATAGGAGAAAGGTTGGTATTTGGGAGCGGTGGCGGTGATGGAAAGGTGTGGTTTTGGTTCATTGATGGTGCTGCCGGCGCATGGGAGAAGTTGATCTGCAGGTTAGCTACCATGGATGTGAGTTTAGCCATCTCACCTTGGAGGTTGTGGAAGGCTGCCTGGTGTCGATCGAGGCGACGACCAATGGCGCGCACGTCGCGAGGAACGCGTTGGCGCAGTTGAGCGTCTTCATGCTCGTCATCCGTGGACGTCGCAGCTCCGGCGTGCCGGGCGGCGCGCGCAGCCCCGTCCCTTGATGAGGATCGGGATCTGGTGTTGGCCGGCATGGTAGGTGGCGAGGGGCAGGGAGGGTGGGACGAGCCACCGGCAGCTGGGAGAAGGTAGGGTAGACCAGATCGACGCTCTGATACCACCGTGTCAGGATCGCGGTTGATCCATGACTACACACGATCGATGAGGAGGAAGAAGGGGAGCACGCGGGGCTCAGATCTACTTCTACTTGCTAAGGAAGAAAACAACAGTAGATAAAATAGGGTTTTGATTATGCTTGATCCACCCATCCACCCCACTCACACCTTTATATCCAAGGCATGAGCTCAAGCGTTTTACGGTTATACCCTTACAAGCCATATGGTTACAGATTTTAAGGCTAGGACAAAAAGGTAAACAGCAGCGGAGATATACTCGCCGAAGGATCTTCGTTTTGAAACTGGGCTTCATCTTGACCGTTGATTCTTGTCGCTGAAACTGAACAGTTCACTGAAGAACTTGGTGTTCGTTAGGTAAGGATCCTGACACTATAGCGCCGAAATGATGTAACGTGGGCTGTCTAAAAACGCTATAGCGTGCTATTAGCGCCAAATAGCGCGCTATTAGCGCCGAAATAGCGCGCTTTTTTTTCAATTTCTACATATATTGGATAGTGTTTAGATTCATTTGAAATTTGAAAAGTCCACGTATGCGCCTATAGCGGCAATCCAGCTATCAACGGCGAGGAGCTCGGCCGAAATCCGGGTACGCGCGTACAGCGGCCGTCGACGGCGAGCATCTCGGTCGGCGGCAAGACGGGTTATCCAGCTGCAGGTTAAAGAACAAGTTAGAGCATCTCCAGTCGCGTACCCCAAACCGTCCCCCAAAGGGATTTGGGGCGCGCCGGACCAAAAAAGCGTTCCAGCCGCGTCCCCCAAAGCCCTTTTTTGTCCGGCGCGCCCCGATACGGTGTCCGGCGCCCCGAGCCCGTCCCCGTCCCACAGGGGACGCTCCGGGGACGCCGGACACAACGAAAAGCGAGGCGGGGAGTGGCGGGGCCGACCCGTCAGCGGCACAATTAATTTAAACCTAACCGTCGCCTACCTCGCGACGGAAGTTATTGGCGCGCAGCGACGGTGCAGTTCCCGCAGAGGGCGCAGCGACGCGTCCCGTCGCGCCTAGCTCTGCGTGCCGGCGTTAATGAGCGCCACCGCTCCTCCGCCTCCCTCCGGCCTATAAAAAGGGGCGCCTCTCATCGTCCCTCTCACACACAAACCCTAGCGCCTCTCTCCCAAACCCTAGCCGCCACCATCTCTCAACAAGACTCGCCGCCATGTCCGGGTATAGGCGGAGGCCGACCTCGCGGCCGCGGCCGTGGTCGTGGTCGTGGTCGTGGCCGCGGCATAGCTGAACGATCGCCGTCGCCTCCCGCGCCGTCGTCTTCATCGTCGGAGATGGACGTGGAGCCGGACGTCCCGTTCGAGTTCGTCCACGTCCTCAAGGGCGACCCGCGCGGCATCCGGAGGCTGCCGGACTCCTTCGCCGAGTACGTCGGCGGCGTACGCCCGCGCACGATGCATCTGCGGGAGCATTCGTGCGGCTACTGCCGGTGGATCGTCGACGCGATCTACGACGCGTGCGGCAAGATGTACCTCAACATCGGCTGGGAGAAGTTCGCGCGCCACCACCGCCTCCAAGCCGGCTTCATCCTCGTGTTCTCCTACTTCGGCAACAGGGACATGAGCATCAAGGTCTTCGACGAGAGTCGCTGCCGCCGGGACTACCACGTCGACGGAGACTCCCACGACGACAACGACCGACTCGGAGGACGACCGAGTGTTGTTTCTTCGCGAGAGAATACGTGCACGGAGGTTTCTGCCTGTTCGCCTCATCGGTAGAACCAACAAGGGCACCATCCTCCCGCTGGATTTTCCAGTTTAGGTGACTGGGTGTGCCCTGGAGTGTTGTTTCTTAGCAGCGAACACAGAAAACCGCCGATGCACGGCCTAGTTAGGTTTAGTTTTTTTGCAATATTTTATATTTGTGTCCACCATGGTTCAAACTATGTATTAGTTTGTGGAAAACCATGTTCCTAACTATGTCTTCGTGTAAACCACGTTCCCAATTATGTATTAGTTTGTGGAAATTGAAATAAAAATGCCAAGAAAAATTATTTTAAATGTTTGGGGGCGGCGTTTGGGGGACGCGGCTGGGGAGCGACGTCCCCCAAACACGGCACGAACAAAACACGTCCCCCAAACGCTCGATCCGGCGCGGTTTGGGGGACGGTTTGGGGAACGCGACTGGAGATGCTCTTAAAGCTTGCTCCAGGACGATCCATGAAGGCGAGCAACTTGGCCGGCAGCAAGACGCGGCCAGTACCAGGTCGTGGCACCATCTGAAGGAGGTGCATGCGTACTTCCGTAGTACTCGCTCCGGTCTGATTTAATTAACGCGAGAGTGCACATGTAGCAGCTCAGTATGTACTGACGCCCGCGTCAATCAAACGCGTACAGAGGTAGTAGGCAATTGCATTTTTGCGTAATTAAAGCATGTATAATAGTGATATTTTAGTAGTGCCACGTAGGATAAATGCTGAGATAGAAAAAGAGAAAGATGAGAAAAATACTTTGTTTTCTCTTAGTTAAGAGATGGTCTCTTAGCACAATCTCTCTCGCCACGTATTTAGGATATCTCGTTATTAAAAATAATCTATTGTATATCATATTTTATTGTTATATTTATATTACATGGCAGAATTAAGATAAGACGATTTTATCAACCATTGCACATGCCCGCAGCAGTCCTCTCTCTCATTTTCTGTCATAACAACCATGTAGTCCACTGGTAGGGGTCATCACGGGAAATACGAATATCCGTGTGGATTAATATATTCCCTCTGTTCTATTAAAGTTGTTTGAGATTTGTTGAAATTAAATGTATCTATATACTATCTAGTATGTAGGTATATTCAAATTTTATTAAATCTCAGACAAGTTTTATAAGACGGATGGAGTGTTTAGATAGTGGGCCAATAAAATTTAATCTAAACTACTAGTTGAATGCACATGTATTACAATGGAGCGTTAGAATGTGTTTAGCTTTCACTTCACACATTTTTGTCCCCACATTGCAAGAGCGGATGTGGTGTCTTTTTTCCTCGACCCACTAATTCAACAGCAGTAACCAAATAACCATAGAATCATCAATGAAAGCTGGAAAAACTCAAACTCCCCTTAGTTCGGTAGAGTAAGCGTGTAGACAGCATCACGGTACAATGTTAATTTCAACATTTCTTTCCACGATCATTAGAAAGAGTATGCATGTGTGTGCAGACTGCAGACCCAACTCACACAAAAGTTCATGCCTATTAATTGGCGATCACATTACATCTACGTACTGTACATGCAAGAGTAGTGTGTCAACCGGGTCAGGTTCTACCATCTACCCCCGCAAAAAAACAAAAAGGTTCTACCAATCTACATGTACAGATTTGGTTCACACTTTATAATGTTGCTCTTACATGTCTCCGTGACAAAGCAGTTGCCTATACCGCAGCGCCGGCCCGGCAGGAGCCATGGCCACGACAACAAAAGTTGCTTCATCTCTGTTGCCCCCACAATACAGAGTAAGCACCCTGATCCCAAGCACCGACCCCAGCACACTGAAAAATCAAATCATCATCAAATCTACAATGATCGAGCTAAGTAAGTTCTACCTCTGTCATACGTACAGAGTTTACAATCGAGACATGGAAGTAAAATGTATTTTCTGTTACAGCAACACTATTAACTTGTCCACACACTGAACTCAGTTGCTCCAAAAACAAAATACCACGACCTCGTCACCAAGAAACTATACAACGCTCCATTTAATCTGGTAAAGGATTGAAAAGACTACCCGGTTGGGGACAAACTGTTTCTTAGTTACAAACTTATAGTTTAAAATAGCTTAATCCACTTAGAGTTAGAAAACTAGGGGTTTATATGCCCCAAATGAATTTAAACAATTACAAAAAAATAACAAAACAGTATATATGATCAAGTATAGTACATAGAATAATCGTTTTAATATCTTAATAAAAATGAAGAAGTAATATTATATCCTCTCTCGTGAAACATGTGTTTGTAAAATATATTGAGAAGACCAAGAAATCACATAAATCTTTAATAGACAAATGGTCCATATAAAAAAACTACTCCACCATGATTGGGAAAGTCCTTTTATTTCCTCTCTTAAATAGTTCAAGCATGGTTGTCGCTCAAATCTAAATGGTTGGAAACAGCTCAAATAAACACAAGTTGGAGTTGTATAAAGTCCTTTTATTTCCTCTCCCGAGTGGGCCCAACGGCCCACCGGGCCCCTTTGACCTGCGCCCTGATCGGGGGCGCCCAACCCGTTATGGTTGGTGGCCCCCTATCGCCAGCGCTATAAAGAGAGGTGGGGGCCAACGCCTTGCAGTACGAGGTTCACCTGCATTGCCGTACGCCCCACCGACATACCAATCCGATCTAGGGTTAGCGCTGTGCCGACGGGAAGCTACACCGCCGTCTCCGCTCACCCACGCCGCCATCACCATGTCGACATCGAGAGGCTCATCTGCTTCAAAGGGAGAAGGTAACTAATCCCTGGATCTTGTTCATCCTGGCACAGATATCATCCTAGTAGATCTCTACGTTTAACATTGGTATCGAAGCGTGTTTTAGCGTAGTAGATATGGTAGACCTTGTGCTCATGAAAAGTTACAGAAAAGAAAACCCTAGTTCTTTCCCACCGAACAGAAACCCTAATTTTTTTTTGCAAAAGGAAAAAAAAAAACCCCGGCCAGGGCCTTGGGCCGCCGGCAAAGTTAGCGCCTTTCCTCTCGATCTAGGTGCGCATCGGCAAGCCGAGGCACCTGGAAGAAGAACCACCTCATCTCCACTTGCTGCTACATCGGCTGTGCGAGACGATACAAAGAAAAGCTTACCGGCCGGGGCCTTGGGCTCGCCGGAAAGGAAGAACAGGGGCAGTGGGGTTGCGCGCCGCCACCACCGAAAGTCATCGGCTGCTGCCGGCGAAGAAAAGCGCCGCCACTGCGCCGCTTGACGGCAATGAGCCCACCCTTGGGTGCACGCGCCGCCACCAAGATGTACAGGGGCGCCGCTGTTGCTTGTCTCCGCCGCTCCTCGTCACCGCTAGAGAAGTCGGGCTGCTTCTGCGGGAAAGGGGCACGGGGCGCTGCTGCTGCTGTCACCGGCGAGCAGCCGGAGCGAGCGCGCCAGAGTGGATAAAGAAGGTGGATTTCGCCTTCGTATGTGTTGAGGTGGAGTGGGTGCTTGACACACCGCAACCCATAAAGCCTGCTGACCCTGTCAGGGATGACAAGGATGATGATGATGATGCATGGGCTAAAAAGAAAAGGGGCCATGCTCCTGTGGAGATGTCCTACGTACACCTTAGAGAATAGAAAGTGGCAGATTGCCAATAAAAAGTGCATGGCATTTATAAATAACACAATTGAGAAAGCCATCGTGGGCTCAATTGCAGAGTGTGCTTCCTTTGGGGAGTACTTAGAAAAGATAAAGAGCCAGTTCACTGGTTCTTCAAAGACATATGCGACCCAGCTGTTGAAGCAGTTGGTGATAGAAAAGTACAGTGGAGGTGCACGTGGCATCAGGGAGCACATCCTCAGGATGAGCAACCTACCTACAAAGCTGAAGCCCATGGATGCTGACCTAGAGCTGAAGCCTGCACTTCTGGTTCACTTAGTCATGGCTTCATTGCCATCACAGTTTGACAACTTTGTTGTCAATTACAACATGAACCCTGAGAAATGGGACATTGAAAAGACCATTGTCATGTGTGTGCAAGAGGAGGACATACTCAAGGCACGGAATGGAGGTTCTCTAAATTATGTGAAGGACAATAAGAAAAGGCCCTTCACACAAAGCAAGAATGGCTCTCCTTCAAAGCCATATGCAAAAGCTCCAATGCAACATCATCAGAAGTTCCAGCACAGCCAAATGCCAGTGAACAAAGATCAGCGTCTTCAGTGCCAAAAGACTGGGCACTACAAGAAAGACTGCCCTAACTGGCTGAAAGAATTAATGGCAAAGAGAGGTAACAATTTAGTTTTCTTTGTAAATGAATCCCTGTATACACAGTTTTCGAAATCTACTTGGTAGATTGACTCAGGTGCAACTGTTCATGTTGCAAATTCTTTACAGGGATTCCATTCGACGCGGACTACGAAAAGAAGCGATGGATGCGTTGAAGTCGCGAATGGATTTCAAGCAGAAGTTGAAGCTGTTGGCAACGTCCTCTTGGAGCTAGCTGATGGCTTGACTATTCTGCTTAAAGATGTCTTATTTATTCCTTCTTTACATAGAAATTTATCACATTTGGATAAAGATAGTTATCAGTGTTATTTTGGACATGGCAAATGCGCCATATGGTGTAATAATACTTATGTTGGGGTTGCTTTACTCCTTGATGATCTTTATTTATTGTCCTTGCGTGAAAAAGTATTGTCCGTGTGTAAAGTGAATGAACAAATACCCGCATCGAAAAATAATAAAAGAAAAGAAAAAGAACTGATGAATCATCGAAATTATGGCACTGTCGCTTAGGCCATATTTCGAGGGGGAGAATAGAAAGACTCGTTAAAAATGATATTCTTCCTCCATTAGAATTCTCAGACATAGAACAATGCATCGATTGTATTAAAGGAAAATTTGTGAAGCAAATTAAAAAAGTGCAAATCGAAGCACCGCAACACTAGAAATAATTCACACCGAGATATGTGGACCATTTTCGGTGAAAAGTGTGGATGACTATGATTCGTTCATAACATTCAGGGATGATTACTCCCGATATGATTATATTTATCCAATCAAAGAAAGAACATAAGCGTTGGATAAATTTAAAATATTCAATGCTGAAGATGAAAATCAGCATGATAAAAGAATAAAGATAGTCAGATCTGATCATGGAGGGGAGTACTACGGTCGACATACTCCATATGGCCATGTTCCTGGACCTTTTGCAAGGTTCTTACAAGAGACTGGAATAGTCGCCCAGTATTCTATGCCGGGCGAACCTCGGCAGAACGGGGTAGCTGAAAGGCGCAACCGTACCCTTATGGATATGGTGCGCAGTATGATGAGTTATTCCACGCTACCATTGGGACTGTGGATTGAGGCGTTAAAAACCGCGATTCACATTCTAAACATAGTACCAAGCAAATCGGTGCCCAAAACACCGTATGAGCTATGGACAGGGAGAGTGCCTTCTCTAAACCACCTGAAAGTGTGGAGGAGCCCTGCTGAGGCCAAAGTATTTAATCCAAATATCGCAAAGTTACATACCAAAACAGTCAACTGCCATTTTATTGGCTATCCTGAAAAGTCAAAAGGTTATCGTTTCTACTGTCCAGAGAAATACACAAAGTTTGTGGAAACGAGACATGCTGTCTTCTTAGAGGACGAAATGATAAGGGGGGGCATGGTTGCTTAGGAAGAACAGAAGCGTTGGATAAATTTAAAATATTCAAAGCTGAAGTTGAAAATCAACATGATAAAAGAATAAAGTTAGTCAGATCTGATCATGGAGGGGAGTACAATGGTCGACATACTCCATATGGCCAAGTCCCTGGACCTTTTGCAAGGTTCTTATAGGAGACTGGAATAGTCGCCCAGTATTCTATGTCGGACGAACCTCAACAGAACGGGGTAGATAAAAGGTGCAACCGTACCCTCATGGATATGGTGCGCAGTATGATGAGTTATTCCACCCTACCATTGGGATTGTGGATTGAGGCGTTAACGCGATTCACATTCTAAACAGAGTACCAATCACATCGGTGCCTAAAACATTGTATAAGCTATGGACAGGGAGAGTGTCTTCTCTAAACCACCTGAAAGTGTGCGGGAGCCCTGCTGAGGCCAAAGTATTTAATCCAAATATCGCAAAGTTAGATACCAAAACAGCCAGCTACCATTTTATTGGCTATCCTGAAAAGTCAAAAGATTATTGTTTCTACTGTCCCAGAGAAATACACAAAGTTTGTGGAAACGAGACATGTTGTATTCTTAGAGGAAGAAATGATGAGGGGGAGCATGGTAGCTCGGAAAATTGATCTTGAGGAGAAGAGGGTGCATGCACCTAATCCGATGACTCAGGAGCCATTTTTTGCGCTACCATGTGCACCTGCACCGATAATCCCCGGGATTGTGGTGCAAGCGCCTGTTGTCACTCCATCCATGACAACGATGAGTGAAAATTCGGAACCTGTCCGTCAGGAGCCGAATGAACCTTTTGTTGAGCATGAAAGGGAGCAACAATAGCCACCTCCAGAAGCTGAGCCACAAGTTGAGGAACAGAATGCTCTAGAGAATGAGGCCCCTAGAAGGTCTACAAGAGCTAGAAAAACAGCCATTTCGACTGATTACAAAGTTTACAACACAGAAATAGTTCATATGGAAGGTGATCCCACTTCATATGAAGAAGCCGTGAGAAGCTCAGATTCATCAAAGTGGGTGGAGGCCATGGAAGACGAAATGAGATCGATGAGTGCCAACAATGTTTGGGACTTAGAGAATATTTCTAATTAAAGAAGCCAAAACAGTGGGCTGCAAATGGGTCTACAAAATAAAATATGACTCAAATGGGAATGTCGAAAAGTATAAAGCATGACGTGTGGAAAAAGGATTTACGCAAAGAGAAGAGATAGATTATAATGAGACATTTTCTCCAGTCTCATGTAAGGATTCCTTCAGAATCATAATGGAACTAGTTGCACATTTTGATTTAGAGTTGCGTCTAATGGATGTAAAGACGGCATTTACAAATGGGGATTTAGAAGAAAATGTCTACATGAAACAACCCAAGGGTTTTTATCATGGAAGGCAAGGAAGAAATGAGATGCTGCCTAAAGAAATCCATTTATGGATTAAAACAAGCCTCCAGACAGTGGTATCTAAAGTTTAAGAAAACAATTAAGAGATTTGGATTAAAAACAAATATTGAGGACAAATGCGTTTATTCAAAGTTTAAAAGTGGGAAATATATTTTCCTAATCTTGTATGTGGATGATATTCTGCTTGCGAGCAGTGATGTTAGGGTGTGTTTGGTAGCTCGGTCCAACCCAGATATTCTCAATCCAACCTAGCTCAACCAACTATTTAGTGTTTGTTAGGCCGGGTCGGTTGATCTCAGCACTGCCAACCTGATACGGAAAAGGGCTCTCAGCTAGGCTGAGTAGAGAAGCTCAAATCGAGCTTCACAACTCAGCCAGGCTGAGCTCATACCCGCAAAAAACTGTAGCAGGCCCTCGCGCGTTCCCCCCAGACCCCCACCCCCACGTTTTTCCTTCTCATTTTCCCCTACCCGCTCCTCTCGCTCTGACCGCTCCTTCTCCAGGACTCCGCCGACCGCTCCTCCTCCACGTTGGGACACCGGCGAACTCCTCCTCCTCCACGCATGGACGCCGGCGAACTCCCTCCTCCACGCCTCGACGCGTCGGACAACTGCTCCTCCCGGACGCGCCTTGCCGGAAATCCTCCTGGATGCGCCGGCCAGGGTCGACCAGACGTACCGCAGGCTCCTCCACTGAGCTCGACTAGACGGCGTCTTCCGCGCCTCGCCGCAGTTGCCTCGACGCACGCGCATCGCCGTAGCTGCCTCGCCGGACGTGCCTCGCTGTCGCTCCCTCGCCTGAGCTTCTGGACCAAACTCAACCAGACAGGTTCCTCCGCGCCAGGCTCCTCCACCGAGCTCGACCAGACGGGCTCGTCCGCGCCTCGCCGCAGCTGCCTCGCCCGACGCGCGTCGCCGGAGCTCCCTCGCCGGACGAGCCTCGCCGGAGCTGGCTCACCGGACCTACAGGACCCGATTGCGTTTCTCAGGGACCCGATTGCGTTTTTCAGGGACCCGATTGCTTTTATTTTCTGTTTACATGGACCCGATCGTTTTTTATTTTATGTACAGGGACGCGATTATGTTTCATTTTGGTATGCAGGGGCTTTGTGCAAATTTTCAACCCCTCAGCCAGGCTCACCACACACAACCTGCCAAACAAGTGACACACTCAGCATGTCTTCCTTGACCCAAGACACCAAACACATAAGAAAATCTGAGCCCAACCAAGATGGAGCCAGCTTGTACGAGGGCAGATTGCAATTCTCCATTGGCCCGGGCTACCAAACACACCCTTAGTCTACTTCAAGAGACAAAGAAGTTCTTGTCCTCAAATTTTGATATAAAAGATCTTGGTGAAGCGTCATATGTTTTGGGCATAGAAATTCACCGAGATAGGAATAATAGAGTGTTAGGACTATCGCAAAAGACTTATTTAGAAAAGATTCTAAGTAAGTATATGATGACCCACAAGTATAGGGGATCGCAACAGTCTTCGAGGGAAGTATTACCCAATTTATTGATTCGACACAAGGGGAGACAAAGAATACTTGTAAGCCTTAACAGCGGAGTTGTCAATTCATTTGCACTCTGGAAACGAGACTTGCTCGCAAGAGTTTATCGGTAGTAACGGTTTTATGGCGGTGGAAATAGCGAAATAACGGCGACGGTGAAATAAAGACAGCG